>NC_069502.1:268791163-269021163 GCF_027579735.1 Bombina bombina | reverse complement strand
TCTTTGATTTTTGTACATTTTCATGTCACACTGAAATGTTTCTATATATTATTGAATTTTACCTCAATAAAAATCTTATAAATAAAAAAAATAAAAAAAATTGTTTTCTATGTGAATAACATTTAAATGTAAAATATTCATTGCGCCCTTCTGGTTTTGCGCTGTAGCTCTAACGCTGTGTCGGATTAGTGCACATGAAGAATTAGTTATCTTAAGGTGCGCTATGTAAATATTAATTATAAAATATTGAAAAAATGTTAATTATAATTATTAATAATTATTATAGTTACTGTAAAATATAGAATTTTTAAGTACATCAATAATAATTATTTAAATTAATTTTAAAATTACCAAATACAAAACACACCTTTATATAACTCCTGTGGGGTTCGCGCACATGAGGAATTAGTGTACTTCTGCTTATGGGCTTATGTGCGTAAAACATGAGTTATATTGCGTTATGTATTAATTAATTAATAAATTATAAAATATTGAAACATATTAGTAATTAAAGTAAATAATTATTGTACATACGTTTTCAAAAGTTAATTTTTAATGTTTACATAACTAACGCCTAGACTTAGAGTTCTGCGTTAGCCGTCAAAAGCAGCGTTAAGGGCTCCTAACGCTGCTTTTTACCGCCCGCTGGTATTTAGAGTCAGCCAGGAAAGGGTCTACGGCTCACTTCCAAGCCGCGACTTTTCCATACCGCAGATCCCCTTACGCTAATTGCGTATCCTATCTTTTCAATGGGATCTTCCTAACGCCAGTATTAAGAGTCTTGGCTGAAGTGAGCGGTGGAGCCTCTACCGACAAGACTCCATCCGCAGAAAAAAGTCAGTAGTTAAGAGCTTTCTGGGCTAACGCCGGTTTATAAAGCTCTTAACTACTGTGCTCTAAAGTACACTAACACCCATAAACTACCTATGTACCCTTAAACCGAGGTCCCCCCACATCGCCGCCACTCTAATAAATATTTTTAACCCCTAATCTGCTGAACGCACACCGCCGCCACCTACATTATCCCTATGTACCCCTAATCTGCTGCCCCTAACATCGCCGACACCTACATAATATTTATTAACCCCTAATCTGCCGCCCCCAACGTCGCTGCCACCTACCTACACTTATTAACCCCTAATCTGCAGACCGGACCTCGCCACTACTCTAATAAATGTATTAACCCCTAAACCACCTCACTCCCGCCTCAAAAACCCTATAATAAATAGTATTAACCCCTAATCTGCCCTCCCTAACATTGCCGACACCTAACTTCAAGTATTAACCCCTAATCTGCCGACCGGACCTCGCCGCTACTCTAATAAATGTATTAACCCCTAAAGCTAACCGTAACCCTAACACCCCCCCTAAGTTAAATATAATTTTATTCTAACAAAATAAATTAAATATTATTAACTAAAGTCTTCCTATTTAAAACTAAATACTTACCTGTAAAATAAACCCTAATATAGCTACAATATAATGAATAATTATATTGTAGCTATTTTAGGATTTATATTTATTTTACAGGCAACTTTGTATTTATTTTAACTAGGTACAATAGCTATTAAATAGTTAGTTACTATTTAATAGCTACCTAGTTAAAATAATTAAAAAAAAATAGGATTTATATTTATTTTAAAGGCAACTTTGTATTTATTTTAACTAGGTACAATAGCTATTAAATAGTTAGTTACCTTTTAATAGCTACCTAGTTAAAATAATTACAAAATAGTGTTTTTTTTTTTTATAATTTAGTTTAGTTTATTTAATTGTAGGTACTTGTAGTTAATTGATTTAATTTATTTATTGATAGTGTAATGTTTAATTGTAACTTAGGTTAGGATTTATTTTACAGGTAATTTTGTAATTATTTTAACTAGGTAGCTATTAAATAGTAAATAACTATTTAATAGCTATTGTACCTAGTTAAAATAAATACAAAGTTGCCTGTAAAATAAATATAAATCCTAAAATAGCTACAATATAATTATTTGTTATATTGTAGCTATATTAGGGTTTATTTTACAGGTAAGTATTTAGTTTTAAATAGGAAGACTTTAGTTAATAATATTTAATTTATTTCGTTAGAATAAAATTATATTTAACATAGGGGGGTGTTAGGGTTAGGGTTAGACTTAGCTTTAGGGGTTAATACATTTATTAGAGTAGCGGCGAGGTCCGGTCGGCAGATTCGGGGTTAATAAGTGTAGGTAGGTAGCGGCGACGTTGGGGGTGGCAGATTAGGGGTTAATAAATATAAATTAGGGGTCGGCGATGTTAGGGGCAGCAGATTAGGGATACATAGGTATAATGTAGGTTGCGGCGGTGTACGGAGCGGCAGATTAGGGGTTAATAATATAATGCAGGGGTCAGCGATAGTGGGGGCAGCAGATTAGGGGTTAATAAGTGTAAGGTTAGGGGTGTTTAGACTCGCGGTACATGTTAGGGTGTTAGGTGCAGACTTAGAAAGTGTTTCCCCATAGGAAACAATGGGGCTGCGTTTGGATTTTTTTCAGCCCAAACTGCCACATTGTTTCCTATGGGGATATTGTGCACGAGCACATTTTTCCAGCTAGCCGCTACCGTAAGCAACGCTGGTATTAAGAGTTGAAGTGACAGTAAATATGCCTGTACGCTCCCTTTTTGGAGCCTAACACAGCCCTTCAGAGAACTCTAAATACCAGCGTTGTTTAGAAGCAGCGCTAGAAAAAAAACACGCATAGCTAACGCACCCCTTTGGCCGCAAAACTGTAAATCTAGGCGTAAGATAACTAATTCTTCATGTGTGCTAACCTGACACCACATTAGACTTACAGCACGAAACCCGAAGCGCATTGCGCTTATTTTACATTCCAGTTTTCTTCACATAAAAAAAGTTTTTATTTTTAAATATATATTTCTATATACCTATATATCTATATGAATATATATATACAGGTATGGTATATCTGGATATACGATGTATATATATATATATTTAAAAGAAAAATAAAATGTTCCTGTAGGTGAAGAACATTGGAATTTGAAATATTAATAACTCCTATAGCACTGTGGGTTTAGTATGGTGTTGGGTTAGCGTGCAAGCGATAAGGTTTTTTTCTTCTGCGCTCTCCATTGAAGTCTATGGGGAGAATAAGTTAGCATGGTCCTTTAGTTAAAGGGACACTGAACCCAATTTTTTTTCCTTTGTGATTCAGATAGAGCATGCAATTTTAAGCAACTTTCTAATTTACTCCTATTAGCAAATGTTCTTCATTCTCTTGGTATCTTTATTTGAAAAGGAAGAATGTAAGTTTAGATGCCGGCCCATTTTGGTGAACAACCTGGGTTGTTCTTGCTGATTGGTGGATACATTCATCCACCAATAAACAAGTGCTGTCCAAGGTACTGAACTTTCTTTATCAAATAAAGATAGCAAGAGAACGAAGAAAAATTGATAATAGGAGTAAATTATAAATTTGCTTAAAATTATATGATCTATCTGAATCACGAAAGAAACATTTTGGGTTCAGTGTCCCTTTAATGTGTGTCAGGTTTCACTCATGCACAACATTTTTACTTTCAACTTGTAAGACGTGCATTAATCCTTGCTCCTTGCACACAAAATCTTTACTTCTGGCAGTGTTATTGCTCAAGCGAAAGCCCAAAAATAGCACCACTTGTAATCTTGCCCTCTATTGTTATCCTTTGTTGAAAGAGCAGCAATGCACTACTGGAAGCTAGCTGACCACATCAGGTGAGCCAATAAGAAGCATATAGGTGCAGCCCCAATGAGCAGCTAGCTCCCAGTATTGGTTTGCTGTTACTGAACCTATCTAGGTATGCTTTTCAACAATGGATACCAAGAAAGCAAAGCATATTAGATATGAAAAGTAAACTGAAAATTGCATGCTCTATCTGAATCATAAAAGTTAAATTTTGACTTTACTGTCCCTTTAATGTGCTCTCAAAGGTCCATTTCACCTGCTGGAGTGTATTTAATGATCTACTTTACCATTATTGTGTTTTTGAAAATGCCTTTAGAAACCTCCACTAGCAATATGAATAACAAATGTATTCTCCGTAGAAAAGCTGTGTAAACAGAAGACAATAGCACTAGAGATAAATCAGCAAAAATAAAATCAAGACAACATTGTCATCTTACAGATAGCGACATAAAAAATAGATACTTTATGAATTCCAAATGTAAGACCTAAGTGTACCCTCTTAGTAGATCGCCCAGACACCTTTCAGTCTAACCACTGAGACGCCTTTACAGTAAGAAAACAGACGTGCGAATACAGTAACAAACATTTACATAAACCAAAAATGAGCACATTATTATGTATTGGGCACCTGGCACAATTATATATGTTACTGGAAGCAACACCCACTAACAAACACGAGGAAAATCTAGTTGTGTCATTCTTTTTAAACATGATCTCTTTATAACAAAGCCCCTCTGCAAATTCACAATGGTCTATGATTGATAAAGCTCCTATGGTATAAAGATGTGTTGTTTATTTCAATGTTTAGATGTTTACAGAGTTATATTACAGTTGGCAGATTATTGAACAATGTTACAAATTCTAATATATTTATATCATACATATGTGATTATTACAGCATTTTTTTATTTCACTCTATTTTCTTTTATAATAAATACTTATTTATTTATATGCATATACTCTTTTTGTTTAAAGCTTTGGAAACACAATTCATAATAATAAAAAATTGCTCTAATTTGTTAGAACAATTTCTTTTTAAACAAATCCCATTTTTTTTAAATTCCCAACCCATTCCTCAGTAGTATTCAGCTTGTGATTAAAGGATAAATGCATATAAAGTTTATGATTGGTTTAATGTAGAATTATTATTTTCAGATTCTGCAGTGTTATAAACATAGGAATAATATATAAGGGTATAATTTATAGGAGACAAATTGGTACAGGGCCCTGCCAAGAGTTAAACTGTTGTAAATCAGCTCTCATGAAGGTGAGCTACAAATCAGCTGGGCACAAAGGCTTACATGCTAAGGGGGTTCAAGGGTATGACAAATGAAGGAGAGGAAGTGAGGTAGGAAAAGGTTACTGTAAATTGTATGCATCCCTGAACAGTAGCGTCTTTAAGGAGTGTTTGGAAACTTGAAAACTAGGGGAGAGTCTTGTGGAGCAAGGAAGAAAGTACCACATATTAGGGGCCATTCTGGAGAAGTCCAGTAGACGAGAATGTGAGGAGGTAACAAGAGTAGGAGAAAAGGAGGTCATGAGCAGAGCAAAGGAGATGGGAGGGAGAGTAAGGTAAGAGATTTAGTGGGTCAGGATTTAATGTTTTATTCTGGTGGTTAGAGGAAGCCAATGAAGGGATTGGCAGAGAGGTACAGCAGATGAGGAGCAACATGTAAGAAAGATCAACCTGGCAGGGGCATTTATTATGGATTGTAAGGGAGATAGACAGCAGCTAGGGAGACCAGAGAGGATAGAGTTTCAATAGTCAAGGCGGGAAATGATGAGCGAGTCTATTCAATTCTTGGTTATGTTTTGTAAGAGGAAGTGGTGACATTTGGAGATGTTTTTAAGGTGGAAACAGCAGGCATTGTCGAAAGACTGGATGTAAGGAGTGATAGAAAGATCTGAGTCAAGTGTGATCTCAAGATATTGGGCGTGCTGGTTTAGTTTAATGATATTATTACCGACAGTAATAGAAAGTTTGGGGGAAATGTTGAAAGAAGGGGTGAAAACAAGAAGAATAAGAAGAAGAGGGAAAATACATTTTTTAGAGATTTTGGTTAAGGTTGTAAGAGGACATCTAGGATAAAATATTAGAAAGCCAGTTATTGACAGGAGTTAGCAAGGAAGAGGATATGTCTGATGCAGAGAGGTAGATTTGGGTGTCATCAATAAACAAATTATATTGAAACCCATAGAACTTTATTAAAGAACCACTTATTAAAGATTGAGAAGAGAAGGAGACCAAGGACAGAGCCTTTTAATACCCAAACAGAAAATGGTAAAGTGGCAGATGATATGTCAGAGAAAGCCACACTAAAGGTACGGAGAGACAGGTAGGAGGAAAACCACAAAATGGCTGTATCGGAAATGATGGATTAGAGAACCATATATAAATTTACAGCATATAATAATAGGGTATTTTCAGATGTATTATACCTTTTCTTTCAATTTGTGAAAGCTTGTCCCACTCCACCAATATAGCTGTGGCAGTTGTCCTCATTAGCCAGCAATCAGTTGGGGCTCGAGTATCATGAATGTCCTGACATCTTCAATATAAATTTAAACAACTTCTGTGTAATCTATTTTCATGAAAAACAAAACAAAACATATTTAATTGTTATTCGTTTAAATTAAATGGACATTAAAGGGACACTGAACCC
This sequence comes from Bombina bombina, assembly GCF_027579735.1. Classification (NCBI taxonomy): domain Eukaryota; kingdom Metazoa; phylum Chordata; class Amphibia; order Anura; family Bombinatoridae; genus Bombina; species Bombina bombina. The sequence continues at coordinate 269,014,790 of NC_069502.1, read as the reverse complement.
AATTTTTTTCTTTAATAATTCAGATTGAGCATGCAATTTTAAGCAACCTTCTAATTTACGTCTATTATCAATTTTTCTTTGTTCTCTTGCTATCTTTATTTGAAAAAGAAGGCATCTAAGCTAAGGAGCCAGCAAATTATTGATTCAGACCACGGACAGCACTTGTTTATTGGTGCTGTCCAATCAGCAAGGACAACCTAGGTTGTTCACCAAAAATGGGCCGGCATCTAAACTTACATTCTTGCTTTTCAAATAAACATACCAAGAGAATGAAGAAAATTTTATAATAGGAGTAAATTAGAAAGTTGCTTAAAATGTCATGCTCTATCTGAATCATAAAAGAAAACATTTGGGTTCAGTGTCCCTTTAATCACTAAAGACATTTCATGCACCCTCTGTAATTATAGGTTTTACTGTGGGTATATGAAGAAGAGTTGATGCATATGTGCTAACACACCAGCAATGAAATGCAGTGAAAGCAAAATGCCGGCACCCATTACTAGGGACTGAGGCAGGGAATAACCTCAATACCAGGCTAGTAAAATGTATTTAGTGTTTCTAATATTTAATTTCTCTGAATTTGTGTAATCAAGCTATGATGTTTGCTGTAAATGACATCAGGGTGGAATTGCTTATATTCCTAAATCATGAATCGTCCTCATTCAAATGTCAATTCTTATGAAGACTTCATGCATCATATTTCCCTCTCATGTTGTAAAACCTCTTTAGTGCTTTTATCATATGATTATAATCGCATCTCTAACAGCTCCCTACACATACTGTATATTGTATCGGCCGTATAAGTGATCACTGCTTAGCTGTTATATTAATAATAACTGCATTATGCAGAATTCAGCATTTTTAGGCAAAATATTTTTACATATTTATAAATTTTATTACATATAGCAGAAGCAGATTGTTGTGATATAATGAGCAAGCAAGTTGTGCAATTGCTCTCTGTTATGGTTGACAAGAGCTGTTAATTTAAAGCTCTGTGGTTCCTGATCACTTGTAAAGCATTCACAAAACTTTCCTATTCTAAATCCTTCACCAATTATTATACTGACTGATCATTCCAATTTGAAGAATAAGGTGAGAGCTTTATAGCAGTGAGTGGGAGTCACTGAACCCTGACTGGTAATTTCCTGCTATTCAATCATAGGAACTAGGGCCTTCTTTGTACCGTTAGGTCACATTTACTACTAATATTGAGTAGTGTACTAAAATAGACTTCACCTTTAAAGGGACAGTAACAACTTGAGATTTCCATTTAAAATTTTTAGTTATATGTACTAAAACTACTTTGCAATATGCATTAATTATTTGTTTTGCTCCCTTTTCATGCCATTTTTAATTCTCAGAATTTTAAATGTACCTTGCTGACTTCTGAAGGCTAACTCTGCTACATATATTTTCCTACTTGACTTTAACATATAACAACTGCAAAACAATGTACTTTATATTAACAATATGAACATGACTAGTCTTGTCGACTGCAAAATCAATCTTTGATTGGCTCCTTCAAAAAATGGTAGGTGGTGGATGATGTTTGGCAATTGAAAAACCATTGCAGAAAACAAGATGTTATTTTGTTTTAAAAAGTTTAGACTTGACTAATATGTTATTCTCTAGCAAAACAACATAAATGTCTTATAATTAGAAAAGGCAAGATTACAAGTCGCGCGTTATGAATTTTCCCCACGATATGGTCTTTTTGCAATCAATTTCCACTGCGTAGCTATTACAAGTCTTGAAAACTCGCAATAGCATGCACGCATTCGCCTTTTACACAAGAATCCTTTCCGTGCCCGAAGAGCTGTAGTTAACAGCTTTGTACAACATAAAAGTTTCACAAAACACTTAAAAAATACATTGCAAAGTACAGTTACCCTCATATTAACACTGTCTAATAAAAATTATTTTAAAAAAATATTTTACACAAAAGTTATAAGGGCACAAAGTAGGAGATCTCGGGTGTTAGGGAAAAAAGCAGACGCAGGGATTTTACATTTACATACATACACATAGAGAAACATGAATTTATATGTATAGAGATATGTTTAACTATGGAGATAATGAAACGATTTTACATTACAATCTTATGCACATTAAACAATATCTCAGAGGGATTTTCAAGAGAAATATTCACATATAGATCTAGAGATATCTAGACATATAAATATTTATATAAATATCTCACTATAAATAGATATATCAGTCCAAAAAGCATCACATATTTAGAGAAATATTTATTTAGAAAGAAATAGAACATATTCTGTTATGAAAACATTTTCACAATATGAAATATTTGCATTTTCCTGTACACTTTTCGAGGTAAATACGTTATGGGCTTTGCGCAACAGATTAGGATTTTAGTGTTTTGTTATTTTCAATTTGTCTTCTCTATTGACTTCTATGGGGAATATGTGAACATGCACGCGATTTGGCTGTGTGGATTATGCGTCTTAACACACACAAAATAAGTTATTTTGCAATTTGTAATAGCTGTGCAACCCCAAATGCGAAAAAGCCATAGCGAGTGCAGTTTTTTCGCAACTGATTTGCTGTGCGACTTGTAATCTTGCCCATAGTGTTTACTGTCCTTGAGCCTTTTTCCTCTTAATCAATAGAGCTAAGTTTCAACAAAGGATAGCAAGAGAAAGTTTTTCTTTTATTATTACTGTAATCTTTAATTTAACTCATTATGAATCATAATAATTTTATTTGAGCCTTTATGCAATTTTAAGCTATCACTTAGCTTCTCCACAAACTGAGAAACATTTCATATTTAGGACAAATTGATTTTGCCATTCACATTCAACATCTTATTGACAACCCATAATTCTCATTGATTTTACGTGTTCTCTCACTGCATTGGAAATAGTATGTGTCACTTTTTGTTAGTAAGTGACACCACACTATGAAACAACTGAAAGTCATATACCCATAATCACCTCCATGGTTGTATTTAACTGCAACATTCTGTAATGAAGATGCTGAGTCTATGGCCCCTATTTAAGAAAGTCTGGCGGACCTGATCCGACAGTGCGGATCAGGTCCGCCAGACCTCGCTGAATACGGCGAGCAATACTCTCACCGTATTCAGCATTGCACCAGCAGCTCACAAGAGCTGCTGGTGCAATACCACCCCCTGCAGACTTGCGGCCAATAGGCCGCCAGCAGGGGGGTGTCAATCAACCCGATCGGGTTGATTTCCGGCGATGTCTGTCCGTCTGCTCAGAGCAGGCGAACAGGTTATGGAGCAGCGGTCTTTGTGACAGCTGCCTCATAACTGCTGCAGGCTCGCCAGAAACACGGGGCATCAAGCTCCACTCGGAGATTGATAGATAAGCCCCTATGACCAGAGTATTGGGCTGCTGACTTTTATTTTATTTATTTAACTTTATCCTATATTTTTCGCCAAAATTTTCAAAGCGTTGGTCCCACAATGTTGGCATTTTAATGAGATATCAGTGTTTCTGAATATCTTTTAACAGAATAATACTAATAAATAAAACTAGGCAATATCAAGGCTAATAAATCAATGAAGTCTTTCTGCAACTAACAATTAAAGGGACAGTCAACACCAGAATTTTTGTTGCTTAAAAAGATAAATAATCCATTTATTACCCATTCCCCAGTTTTGCATAACAAACACAGTTATAATAATACATGTTTTACCTCTGTAATTACCTTAAAGGGACAGTCAAGTCCAAAAAAAACTTTAATGATTAAAATAGGGCATGCAATTTTAAACAACTTTCCAATTTACATTTATCACCAATTTTGCTTTGTTCTCTTGGTATTCTTAGTTGAAAGCTAAACCTAGGAGGTTCATATGCTAATTTCTTAGACCTTGAAGGCCGCCTCTAATCTAAATGCATTTTGATAGTTTTTCACCACTGGAGGGCATTAGTTCATGTGTTTCATATAGATAACATTGAGCTCATGCTCGTGAATTTACCATGGTACAGCTCTGATTGGCTAAAATGCAAGTCTGTCAAAAGAACTGAAATAAGGGGGCAGTCTGCTAAGGCTTAGATACAAGGTAATTACAGAGGTAAAACGTGTATAATTATAACTGTGTTGGTCATGCAAAACTGGGGAATAGGTAATTAAAGGATTATCTATCTTTTAAAACAACAAACATTCTGGTGTTGACTGTCCCTTTAAATCTTAGCCTCTGCAAACTTCCCCCTTATTTCAGTTCTTTTGACAGACCTGCATTTTAGCCAATCAGTGCTGACTCCTAGGTAACTTCAAGTGCGGGAGCTCAATGTTATCTAAATGACGCACATGAACTAATGCCCTCTATAGGTGAAAAACTGTCAAAATGCATTCAGATTAGAGGCGGCCTTCAAGGTCTTAGAAAGTAGCATATGAACCTCCTAGGTTTATCTTTCAACTAGGAATACCAAAAGAACAAATACAATATTCAGGGATGCATACAACCTACACTAACCTTCCTATCTCCACTGCTACCCCCTTAAACCCTATAGCATGTAAGCCTATGAGCCCAGACGTCTGTAGTTCACATTCATAAGAGCCTACTACAACAGTACAACTCTCGGCAGGGCCCTCTACCCACTTGACCTCTACCCACCCCTGTAAATGGTATTTTGTATACCACCTATGTTATAGCGCTGCAGAATCCGTTGGTGCTCTACAAATACCTGATAATAATAATAACAAAGCAAAATTGATGATAAAAGTAAATTGGAAAGTTGGTTTAAATGACATGCCCTATTTGAATCATGAAAGTTTATTTTGGACTTGACTGTCCCTTTAATACTGTAACACTGCTTAATTCAGTGTTACAGTATTATTCCATAATCGTTGAATCCTGAATTTCTAATTAGAGGTCAGTGCAGCTAAACTGCAGGCACTGGTCCACAGAATACCTGAAGATGTTTACTCACTAGAAGCTTTCTGGATCCTGGTTTCTTGATATGTTATATTTGCAATTTTCCTACTAGTTGGATAAAAAAAAAGAAAAAACAGAAACTGTTCTAGCTGCTAATTGGTAGAAGTCATTTATGTGTCACATGGTCTAAATGTCGGTATAAACTTTAATCATGAAAATAAATTACCAAGAAGAATTTATGGTTAAGTTTACTTTAATATGGAGGGTTTGGAATGGGTAGTGGTGTTAATAACCAATCACAATGCATTCTAATTGTTTGGTATTTTCATAAAAAGCCACAGAAATTAGTACAATACATTGGGCCAGATTACGAGTGGAGCACTAACAGTTACGGACAAGCAAAAAGGGTTTATTGGGGGTGTTTGCCAGCATCAGGTTTATCGCTTGTATTACAAGTAAAAAGTAAACATATTCGGCTAGATTACGAGTTTGGCGTTAGACTTAAAAAGCAGCATTGTCCTGTCCCAACGCTGCTTTTTAACGCCGCTGGTATTACGAGTATTGCAGGTACAGGTCTACCGCTCACTTTTTTGGCCAGACTCGGAAATACTGCAAATCCACTTACGTCAATTGCATATCCTCTTTTTTCAATGGGACTTGCATAGCGGTGGTATTACGAGTCTGGCAAAAAGTGAGCGGTACACCCTCTCCTGTCAAGACTGGTACCGCATTTAAAAGTCAGTAGTTACGAGTTTTACACTACAATGCCGTAGCATAAAACTCTTAACTAAAGTGCTAAAAAGTACACTAACACCCATAAACTACCTATTAACCCCTAAACCGAGACCCCCCCACATCGCAAACACTTTTAAGAAAATGTAACCCCTAATCTGCCGAACCGGACATTGCCGCCACTATAATAAATATATTAACCCCTAAACCGCCGCATTCCCGCCTCACAAACAAATTTTTTCACCTCTAATCTGCCATCCCTAACATCACAGAGACCTACCTACATTTATTAACCTCTAATCTGCCGTCCCCAACGTTGCCGCCACTATATTAAAGTTATTAACCCCTAAATCTAAGTCTAACCGAAACCCCCCTAACTTAAATATAATTTAAATAAATATAAATAAAATAACTATCATTAACTAAATTATTCCTATTTAAAACTAAATACTTACCTATAAAATAAACCCTGAGCTAGCTACAATATAACTAATAGTTACATTGTAGCTATCTTAGGGTTTATTTTTATTTTACAGGCAAGTTTGTATTTATTTTAACTAGGTAGAATAGTTACTAAATAGTTATTAACTATTTAATAACTACCTAGCTAAAATAAAGACAAAATTACCTGTAAAATAAAACCTAACCTAAGTTATAATTACACCTAACACTACCACTATAGTTAAATTAATTCCCTAAATTAAATAAAATTATCTAAAGTACAAAAAACCCCCCACTAAATTACAGAAAATAATAAAAACATTACAAGATTTTTAAACTAATTACACCTAATCTAATCCCCCTAACAAAATACCCCCCCCCCAAAAAATAAAAAAAAACCCTACCCTACTCTAAATTACAAATAGCCCTTAAAAGGGCCTTTTGCGGGGCATTGCCCCAAAGTAATCAGCTCTTTTACCTGTAAAAACAAATTACAAATCCCCCCCAACATTAAAACCCACACCCACATAACCAACTCTACTCTAAAACCCACCCAATACCCCCTTAAAAAAACCTAACACTAACCCCCTGAAGATCACCCTACTGGGAGACGTCTTCATCCAACCGGGTAGAAGTGGTCCTCCAGACGGGCAGAAGTCTTCATCCAAGCTGGGCAGAAGTGGTCCTCCAGACAGCATCTTCTATCTTCATCCATCCGGCGGGGAGCGGGTCCATCTTCAAGACATCCGACGCGGAGCATCCTCTTCTTCCGACGGCTAAGACTGAATGAAGGTTCCATTAAATGACGTCATCCAAGATGGCGTCCCTTCAATTCCGATTGGCTGATAGAATTCTATCAGCCAATCGGAATTAAGGTAGAACAGCCAATAGAATGCCAGCTCAATCCTATTGGCTGATTGCATCAGTCAATAGGATTTTTTCTACCTTAATTCCGATTGGCTGATAGAATTGTACACATTAAAATGGATTTCTAATTCCTGTTGTGCCTGCTTTGTGAGGTTTCTCTGAATACGGATCCCATTCGTTTGGACTCTTCACTACTCGTTGCTATATATATATATATATATATATAATTTCAAGTAATAGATCCGCACTCACTGGACTTTCAAAAAACAATAGTTTATTGTGTACAATGACGTTTCGGGGAACCAACTGCCCCCTTCATCAGATGAAGGGGACAGTTGGTTCCCCGAAACGTCATTGTACACAATAAACTATTGTTTTTTGAAAGTCTAGCGAGTGCGAATCTATTACTTGGAATTGGATATTGCTGTTCCTGACACCCTGGTTCGTATCTTAAGAGGTGAGAGTGCAAATCTCTATGAACTTTCGTGTGTATATGTGTATATATATATATACACACATACAGTAAATATATATATATATATATATATATATATATATATATATATATATATATATATATATATATATATATATATATTGTGAGCTGTTTTGGTCTCAACCAAATAATCATGTTCCACTCATATAAAATTCTTGCTGTATTACATACATATATGTTGTATCCTTTTAATGGTGTGCAAAGTTAGTTGTCTGATAGTTTATCTTCTTCATAGGCACTAACAAGTTTCCCTTCCATATAGATTTAGATTCAATGAGTGATAAAATACAGATGATAGCAGGAAAAAAATAATTTATCTTTCAAATGGTGCTTGTCTGCTACCTTTATGAGGAACATTTGAATCATTTACAAAGTCTCACCTCTCACTCAAATGTAATATTACATTTTAATTATTTAGAGAAAGGTCAAAGAGTTGCGATCCAAATAAATAACAGATAAGGGATGCCTTGAAATGTAGGGGCATGACCACTAGCTTGATCACAAAATTCACCTTTGCTTAGGAATCAGACAGCAGCAGATCAAGCATGTTTGTAGTTGGCGGAGCAGTATGATGGATGAGGTGAACTGATAAGGCAATGAAAGATAAGATTAACAATGAAGGAATTGGAGACTCTCATCTCTGTAACCAACATTGCTTCTAGTAGTCAGTATACGGTTTCATTTCATGACATGGGATACCCTCACTTCTGAAGGACAATTGTGAGAGAGGGTTATTGCCAATAAAATCTACTTTCACTTCCATGAGAAAGTAACACCAATATAAGTTTTTGCTACAGGAAAAGTGACATGGGCTTGGTATTTAAAGGGACATTTTTATGTCAGAGCATTTTATTTTAAACAAAATCCATTCTCTTTCAGTGCCCCACCATTTCAAACCATCAGAATTTCTAGTGCAATGTTGAGATTACTCAGCAAGATTTTTTTCCCCCACAACATTCCCAGATAAGGTCTATGTGTTTTATTTTTCCAGATAAATCATTTGCAAAACATTTCTAAATTAATAGAATAAATTGCTCAAATTATGTATATAGTATAAAAAGCATTTCATAAGCATTACATTGGGTTTTCACCAAGCTTCACGAATACAAAACAAAAATAAAGCATTATAACTAATTAATTCACTATAGACAATGATTGCCTAATGTGTCTGAATTTATTTTTCTATTAAAGATTAATATCAGTTCAGAATGTATTTAACAATGAACAATTTCATGTAGCTTGTAGTTATTTTAAAATATTTTATAATAAGCAAACAAACAATTCATTACAGTCATAAATTAATATTTTGATGTCTATATTAAAGTTGTGTATATGGTTTATAAGTATGGTTTAAGCAATCTTTTTCTTTTAATCCAGGAAGCATCATGTTAATATTTTAACTATGTATGTGGGGAAAAAACTAACTTTATAATGAAGAAAAAAAAAAAAAAACTAAAGAAAGAAATGTCACTTGAAACAAGAAAACATTGTTTTCAAGAGATCACAGTTGCTGAAATGAATAAATCAAAAAATTGCGTGTATTTTTTATTTGTACTGGAATACCGCTGTGGAATTCTTTCAATGCAAAAACACATGATTACTGTTTTTTAATTAAGGATTAATATCTAGTTGCACATCGGCTTACTGCTGTGGGTATAAGTTTGAGAAAATTGTGTACTTGAACATATGTACATCTCTTGTACACCAGAATATAACTGTAGCTATGCCAGCCAGTGTGCTCCTCCTATACACTTGTTATGCAAGGCTGAACTTTTATCAAAAAAGTCCTTCCATATCTATATTACTGCTTTTTTTAATGAAACAGTAACAAAGATGCAGAAGATGATGCAAAAAAAGTTGAATGTGACCTCAAAAGACCTGACAGGAACTCACGCTATAAGCACACATGAAATATAAAACATGCAGCGGTAAGACAATCATCGGTATAATAAATAGTTAAATATACTAATGGCTTGTAAGGCCACTCAATGCATTTTTGAGGGAGTTGAAAGGACCTCTGACCTAGTCTAGTCAATTAACTTTTCTTATTTTTGTTGAAATTGTAATGTTTGGGTAAGTGCCGAACAACATTAATAATAAAAAATAAATAAATACCGGAACATGCATGTTATCTGACCCCATTTATATACAGACCCTGTCAGTTACTTTATATGGTCTCATCAGCCCTATAACCCATCAGCCATGTGCCAAAATCAGGTCTCAGACTAGACCTCATCAGTTAAATGTCCAATATTTTCAGATATATTTTGTTAGACAGAAAGTTGAAATACTGGACATCTGGCCACACTATAGGAACTCTGCCCACAAGACATGCATTTGCTGTTTTTCTCTTTAAAGCCAATTAAGATACTATTACTCCAATGTCCAATGTTCCTGCTTCTATCAAATCCCCTATTGTACATAAAGGCCTACAAAAGATACAGATGTAGATGCTGAATGTAAACTGTTCAACAGAACATTATTAAACTGAATTAACTTTCTTTATATTAGATCAAATGTATATACTTAAACCAGTGGCATATTTAGGAATTGATAAATCTGCTGCCTCCTGGCACCCACATAACTATTATAGCTCACTCTTGCCTCATATATTTCTTAGAACTGGGGTCCAGGAACACATGGAGAGGTCATACACCTCCACCAGCCAAACAGGGATCAATTATTTGTAATAAAATAAATACATAAAACAATTGGATAATATTGGAATGGCAACTACTCCTCAAAATCTGCTCACTCCCTACGTCCGGCTTCCCTAGTCATAGGCCTAGCTTGCCTATGCCAAAATATGGCCCTGACTTGAACAGCTGAATGCTTGCTTGTGTAGTGAAGAATATGTGACAGACTAATTGGTCATTCTCCAGTAACCAATAGAAAAGTATTTTGTAATCAAGAGATTATTTTTGGGGCCATTGTATTTGTACACCAGCTTGCATGTGAAAAAGCAATGTTTTTCCAACCATTTTTTGTTATTAAGATTATTCTTAAATATTGCTTGTTTACTCAAAAAAGTAATTATTACTAAATATGTTACATACTGTGTATATTAAATATATGTAAAACAAATAAAAGGTGAGATAAAAAATGCATGGTGTTCTTGCTGTGAAACTTTAGATGCAGGAGAACAATGCATAGCTAACTAAAGTGTTTACTTCCTGTTGGACCATAAACAGGAACACCAGATTTTCAAACAAACAATCCCCAAACAAATATATGTACAACACAACTTGAAAATGTCTCTCTTGGTCCATCTGGGAAGCATGGGACAAAACACAATTTTTACACAAAAGCAAGAAATCTCTTGATGTCCCTTACAATAATGTTATTACTGATTTTTGTCCACACTTTTGTGCAAAAACATTTATAACATATACAACTAGTTCTTTTAGATGCATTGTGATATTTTTGCTTAATATCAATTCATTTATAAGTGTTATATATGTTCTAAGGGGCCATAAAAATAGTATTTATTATTCTGTATGGCAGACATAATTGTTTACCATAAAGTTTCAGCAAATATAGCCAACTGCATGACTGCAATAATCTGATCATTTTACAGTGAACAGTATGTAGAAAGGCGAAATTATAGTCACACAAACAACCAAATTATGTTGATTTAGGTCTCTTTAGTGGTTGGAAGAAGCAAAATGATTTACATTTTAAACATACAGAACTATATAAAGGATAGATAATTGTTTATTTTACCTCAGGGCTCTGTTTAGCCCTTGTACCAATGTGCAGACGGCTAAGAGTTGTTTTTATGCAAACACCATTGTTCCTTGTCTATGTGTATTCAAGACAAGCACAGATAGGCCCAAGACTCTCACATAAGCAATGGAGTAATCATTATCCTAGGGCCTCTTAAAGGGACAGTCTAGTATAAATTAAACTTTCATTATTCAGATAGGACTTTTAATTATAATCAACTTTCCAATTAACTTTTATCATCAAATTTGCTTTTTTCTCTTGGTATTCTTAGTTTAAACTAAACATAGGTAGGCCCATATGTTAATTTCTAAGCCTTTGAGGGCTGCCTCTTATCACATGCTTTTTAAATCTCTTTTCAACACAAAGAGGTCAGAAAGTACATGTGGGCCATATAGATAACACTGTGTTCAGGCACAGAAAGTTATTTAAGATTTAGCACAATACAATGCTAACTGCAAGACAATAGATACTAAACAGTCACAGTCATGTGATCAGGGGGGCTGGAAGAAGGTTCCTAGATACAAGGTAATCACAGAGGTAAAAAGTATATTAATATAACTTTGTTGGTTATGCAAAACTGGGGAATGGGTAATAAAGGGATAATCTATATTTTAAAACAATAACAATTCTATGGTAGACTGTCCCTTTAATCAGGATTATAATACAGGCCTTAATAGAATCTGGCAACAGGAAAAGGGAACTTAAAGGGACATTATACACTCGTTTTTTCTTTGCATAAATGTTTTGTAGATGATCTATTTATATAGCTCATAAAGTTTTGTTTTTTGTTTTTTTAAATGGATAGTTTGGCTTATTTTTAATAACATTGCTCTGATTTTCAGACTCCTAACCAAGCCTCAAAGTTTAAGGAGAATACCGACGTATACCTACTCCAGCTTGCTTCTGTTTGTGTAAAGGGTCTTTTCATATGCAAAGGAAGGGAGGGGTGGAAAGTGTCTAATATTTCCCACTTGCAGTGGGTGTTCCAGTAACCTTTTAAACAGAGCTAAACTGGAAGCTTGTAAGTAAGTTATTAAACAGTTTTATACTGGATTTTTATATCAGTATCTGTGCATATTATTCTTTATAGTAGTGTCTATTACATGCAGTTATATGAAAATGAGTGTAAACTGTCCCTTTAATGGTCACCCTTGCATTTCAAAGGCAGCTCTGTGCTGTAAGAGCAGCACAGTACAAGGTGTAAATCAGCTCTCGAACACAGCTCTGCATTTAATGTGAAATGCTTTACAGCTCTCACAAAACATTAATCTTCCTTAGCTACAGAGGTGTGTAATTGATCTAGCAAGAAGCAGAAATAATGAAGCAGAGAATGACACACATTGTTTAATGGCAAAACAGCTTAGTATTCCCTCAAATGTAACAAAATACTCAGTGGGAGCCTAATTTTTCACACTGACACTTCTTGTGCCTACTTAAGAACATAATAGGCTTTTTGGCTATGAAAAATAGTAGGCCATAACACATTTGTATTTATTTTTGTATTATCTTCTAGATCAAAGAAATGCATATTTTGGCTTCAGTGTTGTCTATTTATCTTGATCCTAATATTGATGCATTAAGCACCAAAAAATAAATGCAGCAACATTGGATACTGGGCATTTGAACTGTATCTGCTTAGTAGATATTAATCTTATGAGCACTCCTTCCCATAGTCAGTGTAAATGCTGCAGATGTGTGATGGTTATATTTTACTCACTGAAACATAGCTACTTATTCATTTTAAACATAGAAATCTGCAAATTAGATGACTTGTCCCCTTTCTGTAGTGGCTCTGAGTGGAATGTATACAGTGTGTGCATATCCATCTATCTGTCTATCTATCATCTATCTATTTATCTATCTATCTATCTATCTATCTTTACTAATTATTATAAATATATTTTAATATCAAAATTACTTAATTATTTATTTTCCAATAGAGAGTCAAACCCACATACCATATAATGTTTTGCTTAAAAGAACATTAGTCATTTATAGTTTCTAATGCTACTGTTGTATTTAACATGTACTAGTGTTGAGGTTTTAAATACAGGAACCACCAGCGAGAACGTTCTGTTCAACCATGAAGAATCCATATGTTCCAACTTGAACTTGTAAACAGACTTATGATGTTTTGTGAATAATAGTTCTAGTGAGTACAATAATACAATTCCTCAGAACCTTAAAACCGCATAGTCTATCAAGAAAAAAACCTTTAATACAATATAGTGCAGTATTGTTCCTGCAAATGGTCTCATGTGCTAAGCTTCCTGGTAGTTTTATCTGGTCCCTACTTTGCTAAATAAATATAATATATTGTATCTGAGCCATTGGGGTCCATTTATTAATGTGCTGATGCACATAATCCGATATAGCGGATCATCTCCGCCGCACATCGATAAATGCAGACTGCATATGCTGTCGGCATTTATCATTGCACCAGTAGTTCTTGTGAACTGCTGGTGCAATACCACCCCCTACAGATTCACGGCAAATCGGCCGCTAGCAGGGGGTGTCAATCAGCACAATCGTATCTGATCGGGTGGATTGCTGTCCGCCATCTCAGAGGTAGCGGACGAGTTAAGGAGCAGCGGTCTTAGGACGGAACTGAAGCGGAGTGGGTCTGAGGCAGCATCCGCTGCTTCATAAATTGACCCCATTGAGGTATTCCACAACATTTTTATTGTGAATTCAAGTTGCTAGAGATTCTAATAAAGCTTTTGGTTGTGATTATGGATAAATGTTTTTATTTGTTCATTAAAACCAGTGAATAATGATCTGCATTGGTTTATTCTAGACCAGGGGTCAGCAGCCTTGGCAACCCAGATGTTTTGGAACTACATTTCCCAAGATGCTGAAATATTCTTTAGGCTGTCTGAGCATCATTTGAAATGTAATTCCAAAACATCTGGGATTCCAAGGTTGCTGACAACTGTTTTAGACTAATGCTGAACACTTGCAGAACAATCCTTAATTTTTTTGTATCATAGAAATTTAGGAATCAGAATTCAAATACAGTATTAAATATTTTTATGAGACTTGCTATTCAAATATCATTCGGTATTCAAACATTAGCATTTATTCTATAAAAAAACATCTGAATGGCCCACTAATTTTCATGGGAAATGTATTCTGCTATTAGACTGTGAAAATGCATTTGTTTACAAATTAATAATTAGTCATCTACCTTACCCCATTTGCAGAATGTGTCTTGTCTTGATATGTTTATTTCCCTATGGGTATATGAATGTTTGTCAAATTTGCATATATGTAAACAATTCCATAAAAAGCATTGTTTTCCATTTTAATGCATAAATATCTATATATCTATCTATTATCTATCTATCTATTTATCCATCATCTATATATCTCTTTGCCTGTGAGTCCATTTGTTAATCTATCTATCTATCTATCTATCTATCTATCTATCTATTTATCTATCTATCTATCTATCTATCTATCTATCTATCTATCTATCTATCTATCTATCTATCTATCTATCTATCTATCATCTATCATCTATCTATTTATCTATCTATCTATCTATCTATCTATCTATATCTATCTTAACAATATTTTTAAAATATGTTTACCAGTCATTAAAGTGTAAAATAAATTTTAAAATAGCTAATAAGTTGTAAAAAGTTGAAAAGTTATTTATCCCTTTGCTAACTCAAAATTAGCTGATCACTTGTGAGCCTGAACAACATTTGCAAAATAATATGATTAAAAACCTATATACATGTTCATTGTACAACTTAGGGTAAAAATGATGTTACTCATTATGTGAAAGTTTTACTGTTTTGCATTCCATCCAAAAAATAATAACACATTTTATTGTTACTGTATTCTGTGCAAGTCTAACCGTGGTTGATAGATATTATTCTGCAGCTTAACTTATTTTCCTAATGATGACATTGTAATTGCTTTCCTAACAAGAAAAAAATAGAACTGGGAATTTTAATTAGAACAACAGATTGTAAAATTCACATAAATACAGACTAAAAAAAATGGCAGAAATAAAGATTATGGATGAACTGCAAAGCTTGTGATTACAAATGAAACATTAAATATTTAAAACTTTTTTTTGTCTATTGAACTTGCCACATTTATGGTTTTACTTTAGATCATGGGGGAATGGAGAATATTTAAAGGGCCATAATACCCAAATGTTTAAACACTTGAAAGTGATGTAGCATAGCTGTAAAAAGCTGTCTAGAAAATATCACCTGAACATCTCTATGTAAAAAAGAAATATATTTTACCTCAAAAGTTCCTCAGTAGCCACCTCCCATTGTAAAGGATTTCTAAGCAGCATTTTAGTGTGTCTGTCCTAGGACAGCAGAAGGGATGAGCATTGTGCACTCTCATATTATTTCACCAATCAGGTAAAGGAAGCTTACTATGAAATCTCATGAGAGTTAAGTCAAATCTCATGAGATCACAGTAAAAGAGTTCATGACCTCAGCACTGCTGATGCTGATTGGCTGCTGTTCATTTCTTCATATTTTTTTTATTTTTTTACCTGCAGCTGTGAGCAGCTGAGTATAACTTTTTACACAGAACTTACTCTGCTGAGCTGAGGAGATTGTGAGGTAAAATATCTTCCTTTTTTACATAGAGATGCTCAGGTGATATTTTCCTGTCAGCTTTTTACAGTTATACTGCATCAGTTTCAAGTGATTTAGCATATGAGTATTATGTCCCTTTAAAGCAGAATTATCTGCACTATCTATCTAGCATTAAAGGGGCAAAATCACCATTTATTTTGTTTAATGATTTTGATAGAGCTTGCAATTTTAAACAACTTTCTAATTTACTTCTATTATCAAATTTTCTTTGTTCTCTTGGTATTGTTTGCTGAAAAGCAGGACCCTAAGCTCAGGAGTGCGCAAGTGCTAAGTGCAGTAACTTGGCAACAGAACATATTTACACAAACAAGTACAGGATGCTTAAGCCCATTTAAAAAGACTCTCTTACCGTGGTGTTTTCCAGTGCACATAGTAAGATAAGGAGAGAGATGCGTAGTTTCAGGTGCTCCAGGAGAGGCCACTGATTAGGCCAAACATGTAATGAGGAAACAGGCGTCCTGGCACTTCCAAAAATTACAGGTATGACAAGGAAGATAAAACTTCACAAAAATATATTTCATTCAAATAAAAACATATATGAATCCAACACATTAACATAATGAGATGGGGGACCTTGGCCCCTCTGCACCAGACGCGTTTCATGCTGAGTAGGTACTTGATCACAGTTTTGCAAGAATATTATCCATGTGTAAGAGCACTAGATGGCAGCACTATTTCCTCATATGTAGTGCTCCAGATGCCTACCTAGGTATTTCTTCAACAAAAATACCATGGGAATAAAGCAAACTTGATAATAGAAGTAAATTGTAATTTTTTTTAAAATTGTATCCTCTGTCTGAAACACAAAAGAACATTTTTGGTTTTCATATCCCTTTATAGGGACATGAAACACATTTTTTTCTTTCATGATTCAGATAGAGCATGCAATTTTAAATAAATTTCTAATTTGCTTCTACTGGGAGAAGACCTCATCATGGCACTATGTCCAGTACTGGATTGTTCACAGGGAGTGCAGTCTCTCACAAATCCAGAGCTTCCATTTTCAACTGCCTGGAGTTACAAACCTTAATGGATGTTTGGAGACTACTGCACCCAAAGTGACCATACTTTTTACTCCAATCCTAGACAAGTTTACCCCAGGATAGGTTACTGGTTTATCGACCATTCCAGTCTACGTATGGTCACTCATACAGCTATCCATTAAATAACGTAGTCTGATCATTCTTGGATGTTCTTAGAATTGCATTTTAGTAACTCTCCACTTTATCCTTTTCAAAGGCGCCTTGGCGAATTCCTGCTCCATAACCCATTATGAGTGAATTAACTATTATAGCATATTCGGGAATACTTATTGCGATGTCTGTTGATGACCCAGGGAGGATCTATGAAGACCACAAATCTATAATCCACAGGGAACTGATTCAGCAATGAGCTTGCATTAAAAAGAATCATGAGCAGGAATATCAGTCATTGCTTCATTCTGTGAACATAACAGGTACATAAACAATACCCCATGCATCGAGATCTCCTTGCCCTGCCTGCTCAAAGCCAGAGAAAACATAAATAGACATCTTCAACAAGAAGCTCACAAACAAGCTCTATTTCTCAAGAAAACCTTTTTTTCT
This sequence comes from Bombina bombina, assembly GCF_027579735.1. Lineage (NCBI taxonomy): Eukaryota > Metazoa > Chordata > Amphibia > Anura > Bombinatoridae > Bombina > Bombina bombina. The sequence goes on along the minus strand of NC_069502.1, from coordinate 268,997,447 downwards.
ATGGTGGCGTTAAAAGGACAGTGTACTCCTTCATTTAACTGCATTTAAAAGACACTACTATAAAATAGAATATCCACAGAAACTGATCTAAAAACCCAGTATTAAACCTTTTAAAAACTTAAATCAAAAATATTTTTCAGAGGTTATTTCCATGAAGGAGTACAGTTATTAAAAAAATAATTAACAAGAGTTTTCCAAGCTATTACATTTTACTTAGAGTCCTCTAAGCATGAATTTGAGGCAAAGTTACCTAATTACCCATGGCGTTATGAAGCAGGGTTTCTTAGAACACTTTGGGCTAGATTACAAGTGGCGCTCATGTTAATGCATGTCTTACAAGGTAAAGGTAAAATGCTAGTTTGTAAGCGAAAGTCCAATGCTTGCTAACTTCAGGACTTCATATATCTTAACCACGCTATCTTCTCCCATGGACTTCAATGGGGCGCACTATTAAAAATAAAACAGAGCTGATCCGTTTGTCTTGAAATAGTTTTACAAGGACAGACAAAACGCGTAAACGGGATCAAAAGGTTGCGGCTGTACCCTTACCTGCACTGTGGTACTTACGTGACAGCAGCTATGGCCTGGACTGTGGATATACGGCAGGTTTGTAGCCGACTGTCAGAAGAACTGCAAGAAGCTGCACATGAACACGTATTGTTGTTAGAGGTGATTTTATCACTTCTGTCTAGTGCATATGGTTATGTACTTTAATACATTTGTACCTACTTTACTTTGAATCGAGGATGCACTTTTTTTTATAGTACTTTGTGAACTGGAGAGCTGTACCTGTGATTCGATATGGTAGGATTCCTGATTGGAGGAAGTTGAGACTTCACACCTGAGTAACTTACACTCCTGGATTAACGTATGTGAGACACCCAAGTGAGAGCATTGCACATTTAGTGCTCATACTTCTGATACTAAAAGAACACTTATAGTTGCTCGGACTTCTTTGGTCTGTATGTTGATTGTTATCAGTATTTAGACTTTTTGATTAAAGATTTTTGATTCTTTATTTGTTTTTACATCTACTTATATTTACATTTATACTTTTTTTACTTATTGATTTTATTTGTCATTGGTGCATGTGGCTTTTGAGCAGCTCTATGTGTTTGTTATTAAAAATAAAACCTTCGGATATTGTAACCGCGCTAACTTCTTCTCCCATAGACTTCAATGGGGCTTAAAAATAAAACCTAACATTTATCATTCATACGCTAACCTGACATGACATTAGACAAACAGCGCTAAAATTGAAATTTCGACAGGGGTGGACCATACAGGGGCAGGAAAATAAGAGTGCTGGGATATGGGCCCCGCAAATGTATCTTGCCCATGGCCCCGCAAATGCCCACTCGGAATCTAGCCCAATATCTGCTTATATTTGTGGATAGTTTTCCATTTGTAAATTAAAGGGGCATTAAAGTGATTTGTATGTGCTTAGTGTATATTAGTAATTATGCATTGTATTGCTAAAAATCTGTATACATTTTTGTGCTAGCAAAATTTGGGTTTTTATTCCGTCTTTTATGTTTTCTAAACAGATAGTGTACTCAGGCATGCAGCTATTAAGAGTTTATTGTATTCAAAGTGGCTGCAGCAACACCATTTTTAAATAGTCTTGGTTCTATCTCTCACCCCATTGGGTGATTGATTTCTGCTGCGGTTTCTTGTTTCAATGCTTATTTTTAAATAACATTGTGCTGATTTTCAGACTCCTAACCAAGCCCCAAAGTTTTAGATGTATACTGATGTCTACAGACTCCTGGTTGTGTTATGGGTTTTTTCATATGCAGGGAGGGGTAATGAGGGGAGTGTCTGCCTTTCCTGCTTTTCTAGACCCTTTCATGGGTGTCCCAGCCTAACCTCATAAACAGTGCAAAACTGGGAGCTTCTAAGTAAGTTTTTATAAGGTTTTATACTGGATTTTTAGATCATTATCTGTTCTTTTTAATAGTGTCTATTACATGCAGTTAAATGAAAATCTGTGTATACTGTCCCTTTAATGTACTCCAACGGGTAAACATGATAAATTATTTGTATTTATTTTGCTGTGCACACTATTTTAATAATAATAATAATAATAATAAGACAGACAGACTGGGTAACATAAAAAAACAGAATTATATGATTTAATTATTTGTTCTAATCTATTTTCCGTCATTTTTGCTTTTACCAAGTTTTTTAAAAAAGAACTTGGTAGTGTTTTTATTAATAAACACTACATTGCATAACATGGTTAAAAGTCAGGCAAAGGGGGCAAAACAAATGATGATAGTATGTTGCAAAGAGTTTTATTACATATAATTAAAGGGAAACAAAGAAAATTAAAAATTGTCCTTATTCAGATAGACCAGGGCAGGGAGATGGAACGGAATTTAAAATCTGTCAGAAAAAAATCTACTTCACATTAAAATATTAAGATGTAATATTAACTGGTCATATATTAAAACTTCTGAACAATGCAAACACAAATTTCCGTTTGTAAATCATGACTTTTTTTTATTGAATGGTGACTTAAACATTTTATAATGCTACACATTATTAATTACTTCACATCATTGTATCAGAAGCAGGTAGCAGAGATCTGCACCTGAAGGAAATATTGAGGATTGTGTGAGGTCTATTAAATGGCTCAATATGGATATGAGAGCAGTTGACACCTGGACCCAAGATTTCACACACAATCAAGTTGAAACTACCAAGCTTTTGACTTACTGTTAAATGCAGGAAATGTGTCAGCCAGTCAACCCACAACTTGCTGCCTTTTATCCATATACAAAATGCTTATATGTGTCTCAGCTGTTTATTGGCAGTGATCTATGATTGATTCCACCAAGCAGCACAATATAAACCACAAATATCTTAAAATAAAAAGTATAGTTTCCATCCTTTAAATATCAGAGGTAGCAGTCAATATGAATTGTATGCAAAAAAGTAACAATGTCTTTTTAATTAGAGAAGGTGCAAAATGCACACTGCCAATCATATATAACAGTTAAATGGTTAAAAAATGTTCCATATGATGTTTCATTATATAAACAGAAAACATCTAAAAAAGATGTACAAAAAAAGCCTGCCTTTCCTTAGAGCCTCATGATCAAAACATTACCAGGAGAGTCGTGAAAAATCACGCTGACCCTCACGCATGAGTTGCCCTCAGGGAATTCCCTAAAAAAGGGGCTGACCCTGCAAGTTGCAAGATGTCTTCCATAGAAAGTAATGGAAAGGGAGCGTGACGTTAGCAGGAGGCACACTTTAAAAATAAAATATTGCAGCCAATACAAATCGTATTATTTCTCTTTCAGCATATGGCGTATATAGGCAAACAATTGCCTGTGTTTTTCTGTTAGGGTAGTAAGTGTTTAATGTATTGTGACACACTCTCTCCACCTTTTCGTTTGTGAGAAAAAAACTTAGAGAATACACCAGACCTGGCCAAGAAATTTCAGCTACTCCTATGAAACGCCATGGAACAGCCAGGAATCTCATGTTACAATAAGGAAAACAATACTATTTGAATTTTGTATTTTAAATATGAATTTCACAACTGTTTATGCATTTGCAGTATAGTTTTATTGTCAGTTCTACTGTGCATCTTAAATACTTTTTTCTGCATAATTTCAATATGAATTTACATTTTCCCATAAAATAACATTTTTGTAGAAATTTTTTTTTTTATGTTTTTAATGTGATTTAACAATTTAATTTATACAGCATATTTTAATATTAATACTTTATGAATTTGTTTTATACAATTTTTTGTGAGTCCAATTATAATGTACGCATCACCTTCTCATACTTAAAAGCGGGAAAACACCCCTTTGTGAGATACACTGTTCTCAAGTTAAATACTTCCTTTAGAAAATTAAGACAGGGGGGCCGTTTTATCACGGCCTGAATTGGGCCGTATACCCCTGTTTCCGTGCACCCTTCAGACTCGCCGGAAACAGGAGTTAAGAAGCAGCGCTTAAGACCGCTGCTCCTTAACTCTCATCCGCTGCCTCTGAGGCTGCGGACATCAATCCGCCCAATCTCATACGATCGGGTTGATTGACACCCGCTGATTGGCCACGAATCTCCAGGGGGCGGCATTGCACAAGCAGTTCACAAGAACTGCTTGTGTAATGATAAATGCCGACAGCGTATGCTGTCGGCATTTATCATTGTCTGGCGGACATGATTGCTACAGCGGATCATGTCCGCCAGACACTTCATAAATCGATCCCAGGGGCTTCATAGTAAAGGTGAGATTTCTTAGAAAACTTTACAAGCCCAGAGAGCTTTAGAAAATTGGACTCTTATTGGCCTCAGCAGAAGACACCATATTAAGAGAAACCTAAGTTTTATCATGGCAGCACCCATGGTTTTGTAATGTGATTTCCAACAAGCTCATATAGGTGTGATAGTCAGGTATTTACATACTTTTAGCCATATTGGGGAGGCGATTTATCAAGCTGAGGCAGACAGGGGTGCATATATGCGCCCCTGTCTGGCTCATCTCGCCTCTGGCGGTCTGAATTCTCCTGGAGGAATTCAGCATTGCACACAAGCACTATTTTGTATGTGTATGTGTCTGTATCTAGCCATACATGATCATTAGACAAATATAGATTACAAATCAGGTATCATTCAAATGCTGAAAAAAAGTTGTTCAGTAAGTCATTGGTTATTGATACTATGTGAATCATTAAAGGAATATTAAAAGATATTAAACTGCTACGTAAAACTAAAGTAACATGGTTGTTACCCCCTGTAATTGTTTCTCTTCCTGTGCCCGCTGTTGTCTTATTTTAACTCATTAAAGCTAAATACTGGGCGCTGCCATTTTGGAGCACCCATACTCTTGCACGCTGTGTCTGTAATTTACAAGATTTTGGCAGCTTTTTGACAGTTGTACTTTACACTTCAACGTACTTGCACAGTAAAGAGCAGAAAACCCCTTTTTCCAGGGGTTTTTTTCTGCATAGTTTAAAAGTCTCATAAAAAATATATTTCTTAAAAACCTCTCAGGAATACTTTTGAGCAATACAGCCTCTACAAAAATGTACAGTTCCCACTTTGCATTGTGTATGTGAAACAAGTGAATAATATGACTTGTGAAAATGACAGTAATGTCACTGATCTGTGAATTCACACTAGTTCTGTTAAAGGGTGTGAGAATATTTACACTCCAAGATGACGTCACCCAGTGATGTGGAACTTCAATAACTGGCCATTGTAAGGGGTTAAAATAAGTTAACAGTTTTAAAGGAATATTAAACAGTATGAGATTGTAATATAAAATGTTTAATTATGTGTAGTTAAAAAACTTTGTAATATACTTTCATTTTTTATTTTGTCCCCTTTTCGTGTAATTTAACTCTGAAAATTGTTGTTTTTTTAAATTTAAGTTTCTATAAAGTAATGATGCCGTCGTGCCTCTGTCTGCCTCAGCTTGATAAATCGCCCCCAAAGAGTTCTACACACAGTTGAAAAGTTGGCCATTAAAGGTTCCATTACTTGCCTATGTGTATAATGCCCACAAAATGGTTAAACATATATGTAAAATTAGCTTCAGATCTTCTGATCTGAGCTTGACACAGGGTGGAGACTGGCGGCTACATACATATGCCTTACCTGATTCCATTCTACTCAGGAACAGAAGACTATTACCACTCTGGACCCAATAATGATTTAACCCCTTTGCAGTGTTATAGGCAAGGCGTAGAGGAATAAGGTAATGTTATACAACATGGAGAACATTTTCCTATTACAGTTAAAATCCACTGTGTCTGTGAAAAACTGGATTAAGGAGAGAAACAAAAGGGAATACAGATTATCTGGTTATAAAATAAAGGATTATTCTGGGAATAAAAATGGAACTGTTTAAAGGATGTGAGCTGTGTGGTGTGACCTAAAGCCATGATTATCTGTCATAAAAAAATAAATTAACTGCTGACAACACTTAAAGGGACAGTCTACTTCATTTGTTTTTATTGTTTAAAAAGATAAATAACGTCTTTACTACCCATTTCCCAGCTTTGCATAAACAACATTGTTAAACAGTACTTTATTTTGAAATTGTTTTTATTAGAATTTTCAAAAGGTATTACACGTTTCTAAATGTAGATATATTTGCATTTTAACAGTTTGTCAGTTGTTCTTACAAACAGATATCACAGATATCACCCAAATGTTTCCAATAACAATAACAGCATAAATAAAGGGAATTGCTATAAATAATATATATGATATCATCTATCATATCAATATTTCTAAACTAATAAAATTATGTTTTTCTGTTGTTTCCTATAGGCTTCGAAAACAGAAATAACAAATATTGAATTGACTGTAAGAAAAAAAAATCCTATCTAGAGATAGGAAAGAGAAACGAGAAAGGAAAAAGAAAAGAAAGAGAAAGAAGCCAGTAATTAGTTGCCATCCTGTCAGATGTCTGGACCCCCAAATTGGAGGGATTAAAATTGTATTAAAGGGACAGTCAAGTAAAAAAATAGGGCATGTAACTTTAAACAACTTTCCAATTTACTTTTATCACCAATTTTGCTTTGTTTTTCTTGGTATTCTTAGTTGAAAGTTAAACATAGGAAGGCTCATATGCTAATTTCATAGCCCTTGAAGGCTGCCTCTTTTTACATGATTTTTTAATTAGCTTTTCACAACAGGGGAGTGCTAGTTCATGTGAGTCATATAGATAACATAGTGATCACGCCTATGGCTTTTGGCAGACACTGCACTAGTTGGCTAAAATGAAAGTCAATAGATAATAAATAAAATGTCATGTGATCAGGGGGCTGTCAGAAGATGCATAGATACAAGTTAATCACAGAGGTAAAAAGTGTATTAATATAACTGCGTTGGTTATGCAAAACTGAGGAATGGGTAATAAAGGGATTATCTATCTTTTTAAACAGCAACAATTCTGGTGTTGACTGTCCCTTTAAGTTTTAACCTTATCTCACAATCCTGCGGCAAACAATTAGAAACAGATATAAAACAATCAATGAAATAGACTATACAAATAATGCTGTGTAGGTTTCCACTAGGGATAGGTGAATGTTTTACAACATTCAAAAATCTAATTCATTTTAATACATTTGTTTCAAATGTTGAATGTTTGTACAACATTCTAACGTTTGGTTAATATAATAGATTTCTAATGCTTTCTTTAAATGTAATATTCAGTTAAAATGTTTCAAATAATTTGATTCGAATTATGCAATATTCTAATTTGAAAAATTAAAATCAATATATTTGTAATACTAGTTCTAATGCTAGTTCTAATGCTATTCAAATTATACAATACAGGTGGCCCTCGTTTTACAACGGTTCAATTTACACCATTTCAGAATAACAACCTTTTTTTCCAGTCATGTGACTGCTATTAAAAAGCATTGAGAAGCAGTGCATTTATTAAAATAGCCAGTAGGTGGAGCTGTCCGCTTGTGTTGCCAAAGCCAAGCAAGCTGAAATTAATCAGTTTAACCAGACCTGAGCTATTGAGCATATTTCAAAGGAACAAGATCTTCCTGTCTATATATCAGTCCAGATTGGAATGCTTAGAAAGAACAGTTTGCAGAAAAATGCAAGTGAAGTCTGTGTTGTGTGATTATTTTATTAGGTTTATAATGCCGTTTAGCATTTAAAGTCTTCATTTCAAAGTTTTAAAAATAATGTATTAGGTGTTACTTATGACAACTTTGAGAGGGGCCTGGAACCTATCTCCCTCACTTCCCATTGACTTACATTATAAACTAGGTTTCAATTTACAACGGTTTCGATTTACAACCATTCCTTCTGGAACCTAACCCCGGCATAAACTGAGGGCTACCTGTATTCAAAATAGAAACATTCAAATTGATATATTTGTATCTATTATGCATATTAAAATCCCTACCACATGAACTATTGAGCTTCTGAATAGTATTTTTTTAAATTGAATGTTACATTTCAAATTTTTAATTTGGACATTTGATCTATGGATCTATGAACATTGGAAAAACGAAAGTAAAATTCGAAAACTGGAAATAACATTCAATTACCGAATTTTAATGAATTGTCATTCTTATCAACATTCAATTGTCCAAAACTAATGTCCACAGGACTATTCGTTCTACCAAATGACTTACACTTTTAGCACATTCGCCCATCCCTATTTTCCACACAGCCTTGTTTACACAAACGCTACTTTATTGCCTAATTTATATATATTTCATTAATTGTTCTTCACAGAAGACAGAGATAAATGGAAAACTATTTAAAACATGGCAGCATACAATACTTTATAGAATCTAGAACACTTTATAGAATCTAAACTTTTACACTTATATAATCAATATTTAAACAACTTAGGTAGTGATGTCGTGAACCTAAAAATTTGGGTTTGTGAACATCGAACTCGAACTTCCGCAAAAGTTCGTGAACGGGCAAACCGGGCAAACCGCCATAGACTTCAATAGGCAGGCAAATTTTAAAACCCACAGGGACTCTTTCTGGCCACAATAGTGATGGAAAAGTTGTTTCAAGGGGACTAACACCTGGACTGTGGCATGCCGGAGGGGGATCCATGGCAAAACTCCCATGGAAAATTACATAGTTGATGCAGAGTCTGGTTTTAATCCATAAAGGGCATAAATCACCTAACATTCCTAAATTGTTTGGAATAACATGCGTTAAAACATCAGGTATTATGTTGTATCGATCAGGTAGTGTAAGGGTTACGCCCGCTTCACAGTGCGCAGTGTTGGTGATATACCTGCCCTGACCATGCTTTGCAGACCAGGTATCAGTGGTCAGATGGACCCTTGCCCCAACACTGTGTGCCAGACATGCCATTATAGCAGACTTATATGGCTTTGGCGTTGCTTTTTGGTAATTAGAAGGCTGCTAAATGGGTTAATTAGGGAGCATGTAGGCAGCTTGTAGAGTTAATTTTAGCTTAAGTGTAGTGTAGTAGACAAACCAGACAAAAAGTATTGATCTAGGCCCATTTTGGTATATTTCATGCCACCATTTCACCGCCAAATGCGATCAAATTTAAAAAAATTGTTCACTTTTTCACAAACTTTAGGTTTCTCACAGAAATTATTTACAAACAACTTATGCAATTATGGCATAAATGGTTGTAAATGCTTCTCTGGGATCCCCTTTGTTCAGAAATAGCAGACTTATATGGCTTTGGCGTTGCTTTTTGGTAATTAGAAGGCTGCTAAATGCCACTGCGCACCACACGTGTTTTATGCCCATAAGTGAAGGGGTTAGTTAGGGAGCATGTAGGCAGCTTGTAGAGTTAATTTTAGCTTAAGTGTAGTGTAGTAGATAACCCAAAGTATTGATCTAGGCCCATTTTGGTATATTTCATGCCACCATTTCACCGCCAAATGCGATCAAATTTAAAAAAAACTTAATTTTTTTTGCAATTTTAGGTTTCTCACTGGAATTATTTACAAACAGCTTGTGCAATTATGGCACAAATGGTTGTAAATGCTTCTCTGGGATCCCCTCTGTTCAGAAATAGCAGACATATATGACTTTGGCGTTGCTTTCTGGTAATTAGAAGGCCGCTAAATGCTGCTGCGCATCACACGTGTATTATGGCTAGCAGTGAAGGGGTTAATTAGGTAGTTTGTAGGGAGCTTGCAGGGTTAATTTTAGCTTTAGTGTAGAGATCAGCCTCCCACCGGACACATCAGACCCCCTGATCCCTCCCAAACAGCTCCCTTCCCTCCCCCACCCCACAATTGTCCCCGCCATCTTAAGTACTGGCAGAAAGTCTGGTTTTTAAATAATTTTTTTTAAGCATATTTACATATGCTGTGGTGTAGCATCCCCCCTTAGCCCCCAACCTCCCTGATCCCCCCCAAAACAGCTCTCTAACCCTCCTCATCTGCCTTATTGGTGGCCATATTGGGTACTGGCAGCTGTCTGCTATTGTTTCACAGTCAAAAAAGTGTTTTGTTTTTTTTAAATGTACACTTCTGTTACACCAGATATGAGTGGTGGCACTGGGCAAGTGGGCACAGTATACGCTGTGAGCCTGACACACATGCTGGCAGGCAGGCAACTGCAATTAGATTACACAGGGAAAAAAAAAAAAAAAAAGCAGACTGATGTTCTAGCCCTAAAAAGGGCTTTTTGGGGTGCTGTCCTTACAGCAGAGATCAGATGAGTCCTTCAGGACTGTAGTGGACACTGAATACACTAGCCTAGCTATCGATTTCCCTATTAAATCAGCAGCAGCTACACTGTCCCTCCTCTCACTAATAATGCAGCTTCCAAATGAATCTAAAATGGATGCTGTCCAGGAGGTGGGAGGGTCTTGGAGGGAGGGTCTGCTGCTGATTGGCTGTAATGTGTCTTCTGACTGTGAGGTACAGGGTCAAAGTTTACTCAATGATGACGAATAGGGGCGGATCGAACATCGCCTATGTTTGCCCGCCGCGGCGGACGCAAACATACTATGTTCGCCGGGAACTATTCGCCGGCGAACTATATGCGACATCACTAAACTTAGGCTAATAGTTGTATGTAAAACATCATTATGTGTAGCCTGTATTTGCTGTTTAATATCCCTTTAAAGAAAGCTACAGACACACGGAAAAAAAAACGTAGCATTGTGTAGTAACCAATGCCCTTGTAGTTTTGCCTAGCAGTTTAATGACCTTTTAATTTTCCAGTAGCATAAACTGTGAATTGTTACATCACAGAAGGAAAATCTGTTTTGCAAAATAAGTTAATTATTTTCTTTGTCATTTCCCACATAATCTGATGATCTGTGCTTAAGAATGTTTTGTTTTCTTGGTACATTCAGTCAAACAGACATCACACAACCAATAAGCTATCACAGCATTAACAGTAAACATGTAAGGACATTACTGATCACATGGGTTATCTCCCCCAGATACTGTCCAGCCTCACAGCTCACAACTAGGTACAAGTAAATGAAACAGGGATGTGTTAACTGTATACACCTGCTCTTAAAAGAATTCCCTAAGCGGAACAGGAAACTAGCATGCTCATAAAATTATTCAGTTTTCTAAGCCAACTAAATGTGACAGTGTGAGGGGGGGGGCAGCTTTAAATGGAACTGGCCCTGTGAAATAAATTAACACCTTAGGGGCAAAAGGTGGTAAATAGAAACTCCAGATCTATTATCACTTAGGATTAAATCATGAGTGTAACACACTATGAAGTGGTTTTAGTAGTGATATGGTCTATATGGGAATATATTAAATTGTAAACATCAAACTCAAATTATAAATATGTATATTTCTTTACCAGAGCCTAAACTTTTTATAATTTCTTACATGCTTGTTTCTTCACAAGTTGAACGTATACATTTAGAGCAAGAGCAAAAGACTCAGGCGCACTATCATCTGAAAGTCGGATATTGCAACTGCACTAACTCCTTTTCCCCATTCTATGGGGGTCGCTAAAAAAGCATTTTCTTTGTATCCGTTGCATAATCTGAAGGTGCGCTAGACCAACTGCGCTAAAACTAAAGGTGTGTTAGAAATACTTCAAATACCTATGTTCTTCACTTAGAGGAAAATTGTATTTTTATTTTTAAATATATATTTCTATATATGTATGTATATGTTTTGTAAAATATATATACTGCATATACACACACACATATACAGTGTATATATATATATATATATATATATATATATATATATATATATATATATATATATATATATATATATATATATATATATATATATATATATATATATATATATATACTATAAATAAATAAATAAATAAATAAATAGAGAGAGAGAGAGAGTGGGAAAGTATATTCATATTAGTCTCAGGCTTGAATACATGATTATGTCTAAAATGTATTCAGTATATATGCCCCATTAATTACTTTTGAAAATGCTATTTTGATCAACATATAAAATAAATCTGAAATACAGCATTAACAGGACATGGCAAGGCAATAATAAAATGCACTTTGTTGGCTAAACCATTTGCACCATAGTTGCATTAGTGTAATAATAAATTACTCAATGAAAGCATTTCCAGGTCTTTTGAAATTAAATTTGATTAAAAGATTAATTTATTGATGTTCATATTCAAGAGGATTCACATAACAGTTTTATTTTGTTTATTGTGTAAAAGATAGCATTCTATTACCCATTCATGTTAACACACTGGCTCCCAACCTGTCTTCTAGAATCGAAAGATGGATGGATTGAAGAGAAAGCAAACTATTTCTCCAGTCACTTTCCATATGTTTTTAAATGTGTATTTTCTGCCCTACCAAGATGAATGAGACAGGCACATCAGAATGACTTCAAAAGTGACAGCAGAGTTTGGAATGAACAGCTCAGTTGGAGACTGACAGTCCAAGCAAACCAAGCTTTTGTGGTAGGGGAATGCAGGATGGATGAATATTCAATGTCAATTAGGGGAAGAATAAACACATTATACTGTGTGATCTATCCTCTAAATAAAAGATTACTTTTAGATTTGTGTAATGTACCAACTGGTTTTCATCCCATGTGTAAGTTTCCTTGTGGGAATTTAGTGCGGCACAGGAGAATAAGTTTACTTTATAATACCTACTAGTCTGTATGTTTAAAGTGGCATAAATATCATTATTTTATTTTAGGCATATTATGGGGAAAATAAATCTGGCTACATTAACAACTTCTGAGACTTTGATTGTAGACTTGTGCAGCAGCGAATCATTTGTTTAGGATGATTCAGAAATAATTTTTTAGAATGTTGTATCTAAACTCTATCCAAAACTAGGTGCCCTGTACAGAAACAAATCCTGCCTCAGCCCTACAGTAAAGGAAAAGATTGTACAGCAAATGCTGATGCCAATCATGGATTACGGGGATGTAGTATACGCACCTGCACCGCAAACTCACCTTAATAAACTTAATACATTGTATAACTCGTTCTGCCGATTTGTGCTACAATGTAACTAAAGGACCCACCATTGTGACATGCTAATAGAACTAAACTGGCTGTCACTGGAATCCAGACGCACCCTCCATCTTTCCTGCCTTGTGTTTAAGAGCCTTTCTGGGAAGCTCCCACCCTACCTGAGCAGAATGCTCTCCCCGGCTGTTCCCACCTCCCGTAACCTCCGATCCAGTAGCAGTACATTATTTAGTTTTCCTCAATACAAAAAGCAGCTCGATCCTCCTTTTTCTACAGAGCGCCACAATTATGGAACGACCTCCCACACACTTTAAAACCTTCCCCAAGTCTAAAATCCTTTAAGAGATCCCTCTATACATATCTCAAAACAGAATGCACCTGTCATGGTTGATTTTATATTTCCTACCTGTTCTATGTTAAATTCTGCATATGTTATGTATTATTATTGTTTTTGTATTTTATTGTACCTTATTGTATCAATGCAATGTTTTGTGGACCCAGAACATACTTGAAAACGAGAGAAATCTCAATGCATCCTTCCTGGTAAAATATTTTATAAATAAATAAATGTTCGTTTGCTGCACTATTCGTTATTGGTTTAAAATGAAACTAATACTGCATACCCGGAAAAATTTACATTGCCTTTCATTAATGTAATGTACAGCAGGTGAACCTTTATTTTATACTTACCTATAGTGCGGGGAGGGCTGTGCTAATCAAAACCCTTCTTCACAGAGCCCAGGGCCATGCTAATAGGAGTCTTAGAGCAGCGGACCCCAGGGCCTGCGCTTAAGGACCTTCTCTTTTAGTGCTGGCTATGGGAACTGCCACACTAAGGCTTCTATTAGCGCGGCCCTGGGCTCGGTGAAGAAGGCTATGGATTAGAAATATAATTTTGCTGTGGGAGGCTGGAGGCGCTCAGCTTGGCATAAAATCACTGCAAATAAAGGAATTTTCAGCGTGAAGTTTTTTATACTCCCTGACTGAAAGTCCCCTTTATTTGTAGCACTGGTAAATCGTAGCTTTTCAAAAACGCTAGGATTTACAATCACTTTAACTGAAAAAGTGGCAAGCATGTTAGACATAGTTTGCAATTGAGCGTTTAAATTACACTCGTGGTTTTCCATGTTTTATCAATTATGATACTTTCAAAATATATTCTGATTTATTTTATGATTTGATACCCCCAAGGACTGCATTCATTTTATCCAGTGATTTAACAATGAAAATACAGTAAAATAAGAGGTTATAGAAGGGCGAGAGTTTATGCTCCTAAAACACAGGGCAACTTTGTATGCTTTTACTGTCAGTCCTAACTCAGAGTGACAACCCTTAGCTGAAGAATGTGACACCTCGAGGCTTTCAGCACCCTCATGGAGAATCACTGATAAATAATAAGTTCAAACAGTGAACAGTCAATAGCTTAAATTGCAATCTGCTGCATTTTACACTTTACTGATTTGTTTGTATTTGTTGATGAGTCATAGGCCTCTATTTATTAAAGTCTGGCGGACCTGATCTGACAGTGCGGATCAGGTCCGCCAGCCCTCGCTGAATACGGAGAGCAATACGCTCTCCGTATTCAGCATTGCACCAGCAGCTCACAAGAGTTGCTGGTGCAACGCCGCCCCCTGCAGAATCGCTGCCAATCGGCCGCCAGCAGGGGGGTGTCAATCAACCCGATCGTACTCGATCGTGTTGAATTGCGGCGATGTCTGTCCGCCTGCTCAGAGCAGGCGGACAGGTTATGGAGCAGCGGTCTTTAGACCGCTGCTTCATAACTGGTGTTTCTGGCGAGCCTGCAGGCTCGCCAGAAACACGGGGCCTCAAGCTCTATCCGGAGCTTGATAGATATGCCCCATAGTGAATACAACACAGGATAAAATCTTAGCTTTGCCTTCATTATCACCTGACTCTTTATTATTTTAGGCCGCTGCCCTGAGTTTTTCTGTGATGTCACTACTTGAGTGTTATCTTTTAGTGATACAGTATATACACAGGAATAGCACTGCATACAAATTAAACGTGCAACTTACTATGTGTTAAAATGTGTAGTAAATATATCTTGCTAATTGTACAAGTAAAGGGGCCTTAAAGGGACCCTGAACCTAATTTTTTTCTTTTGTGATTCAGATAGAGCATGCAATTGTAAGCAACTTTCTAATTTACTCCTATTATCAATTTTTCTTCTTTCACTTGCCATCTTTATTTGAAAAAGAAGGCATCTAAGGTTCTTTTTTGGTTCATAACTCTGGACAGCACTTTTTATTGGTTGATTAATTTATCCACCAATCAGCAAGAACAACCCAGGTTGTTCACCAAAAATGGGCCGGCATCTAAACTTATATTCTTGTATTTCAAATAAAGATACCAAGAGAATAAAGAAAATTTGATAATAGGAATAAATTAGAAAGTTGCTTAAAATTTCATGCTCTATCTGAATCACAAAAGAAAAAAATTGGGTTCAGTGTCCCTTTAAACATTGTATTCATCATAAAATGTTTCATTATGCATAAATTAAAAACATTTGCAGTAATAGATAAGCACATATTCTCCCCGGATGGATTAACTATAATGATTTTTCACACCCAAAAACACATTCACATATACTCACTTTGGCCTAGATTTGGAGTTTGGCGGTAAAAGGGCTGTTAACGCTCCGCGGGCTTTTTTCTGGCAGCACCATAAAATTAACTCTGGTATCGAGAGTTCAAACAAATGCTGCGTTAGGCTCCAAAAAAGGAGCGTAGAGCATTTTTACCGCAAATGCAACTCTCGATACCAGCGGTGCTTACGGACGCGGCCAGCCTCAAAAACGTGCTCGTGCACGATTCCCCCATAGGAAACAATGGGACTGTTTGAGCTGAAAAAAAACCTAACACCTGCAAAAAAGCAGCGTTCAGCTCCTAACGCAGCCCCATTGTTTCCTATGGGGAAACACTTCCTACGTCTGCACCTAACACTCTAACATGTACCCCGAGTCTAAACACCCCTAGCCTTACACTTATTAACCCCTAATCTGCCGCCCCCGCTATCGCTGACACCTGCATATTTTTTTTAACCCCTAATCTGCCGCTCCGTAAACCGCCGCAACCTACGTTATCCCTATGTACCCCTAATCTGCTGCCCTAACATCGCCGACCCCTATATTATATTTATTAACCCCTAATCTGCCCCCCTCAACGTCGCCGACACCTGCCTACACTTATTAACCCCTAATCTGCCGAGCGGACCGCACCGCTACTATAATAAAGTTATTAACCCCTAATCCGCCTCACTAACCCTATCATAAATAGTATTAACCCCTAATCTGCCCTCCCTAACATCGCCGACACCTACCTTCAATTATTAACCCCTAATCTTCCGAGCGGAGCTCACCGCTATTCTAATAAATGTATTAACCCCTAACGCTTATTAAATAAATGATTCCTATTTAAAGATAAATACTTACCTGTAAAATAAATCCTAATATAGCTACAATATAAATTATAATTACATTGTAGCTATTTTAGGATTAATATTTATTTTACAGGCAACTTTGTAATTATTTTAACTAGGTACAATAGCTATTAAATAGTTAAGAACTATTTAATAGCTACCTAGTTAAAATAATAACAAATTTACCTGTAAAATAAATCCTAACCTAAGATATAATTAAACCTAACACTACCCTATCAATAAAATAATTAAATAAACTACCTACAATTACCTACAATTAACCTAACACTACACTATCAATAAATTAATTAAACACAATTGCTACAAATAAATACAATTAAATAAACTAGCTAAAGTGCAAAAAATAAAAAAGAACTAAGTTACAAAAAATAAAAAAATATTTACAAACATAAGAAAAATATTACAACAATTTTAAACTAATTACACCTACTCTAAGCCCCCTAATAAAATAACAAAGCCCCCCAAAATAAAAAATTCCCTACCCTATTCTAAATTAAAAAAGTTACAAGCTCTTTTACCTTACCAGCCCTGAACAGGGCCCTTTGCGGGGCATGCCCCAAGAATTTCAGCTCTTTTGCCTGTAAAATAATAAATACAATACCCCCCCCCCAACATTACAACCCACCACCCACATACCCCTAATTTAACCCAAACCCCCCTTAAATAAACCTAACACTAAGCCCCTGAAGATCTTCCTACCTTGTCTTCACCATACCAGGTTCACCGATCCGTCCTGGCTCCAACATCTTCATCCAACCCAAGCGGGGGTTGGCGATCCATCATCCGGTGCTGAAGAGGTCCAGAAGAGGCTCCAAAGTCTTCCTCCTATCCGGAAAGAAGAGGACATCCGGACCGGCAAACATCTTCTCCAAGCGGCATCTTCGATCTTCTTCCATCCGGTGCGGAGCGGGTCCATCTTGAAGCAGGCGACGCGGATCCATCCTCTTCTTCCGTTGTCTCCCGACTAATGACGGTTCCTTTAAGGGACGTCATCCAAGATGGCGTCCCTCGAATTCCGATTGGCTGATAGGATTCTATCAGCCAATCAGAATTAAGGTAGGAATTTTCTGATTGGCTGATGGAATCAGCCAATCAGAATCAAGTTCAATCCGATTGGCTGATCCAATCAGCCAATCAGATTGAGCTCGCATTCTATTGGCTGTTCCGATCAGCCAATAGAATGCGAGCTCAATCTGATTGGCTGATTGGATCAGCCAATCGGATTGAACTTGATTCTGATTGGCTGATTCCATCAGCCAATCAGAATATTCCTACCTTAATTCCGATTGGCTGATAGAATCCTATCAGCCAATCGGAATTCGAGGGACGCCATCTTGGATGACGTCCCTTAAAGGAACCGTCATTAGTCGGGAGACAACGGAAGAAGAGGATGGATCCGCGTCGCCTGCTTCAAGATGGACCCGCTCCGCACCGGATGGAAGAAGATCGAAGATGCCGCTTGGAGAAGATGTTTGCCGGTCCGGATGTCCTCTTCTTGCCGGATAGGAGGAAGACTTTGGAGCCTCTTCTGGACCTCTTCAGCACCGGATGATGGATCGCCAACCCCCGCTTGGGTTGGATGAAGATGTTGGAGCCAGGACGGATCGGTGAACCTGGTATGGTGAAGACAAGGTAGGAAGATCTTCAGGGGCTTAGTGTTAGGTTTATTTAAGGGGGGTTTGGGTTAGATTAGGGGTATGTGGGTGGTGGGTTGTAATGTTGGGGGGGGGTATTGTATTTATTCTTTTACAGGCAAAAGAGCTGAAATTCTTGGGGCATGCCCCGCAAAGGGCCCTGTTCAGGGCTGGTAAGGTAAAAGAGCTTGTAACTTTTTTAATTTAGAATAGGGTAGGGAATTTTTTATTTTGGGGGGCTTTGTTATTTTATTAGGGGGCTTAGAGTAGGTGTAATTAGTTTAAAATTGTTGTAATATTTTTCTTATGTTTGTAAATATTTTTTTATTTTTTGTAACTTAGTTCTTTTTTATTTTTTGTACTTTAGCTAGTTTATTTAATTGTATTTATTTGTAGCAATTGTGTTTAATTAATTTATTGATAGTGTAGTGTTAGGTTAATTGTAGGTAATTGTAGGTAGTTTATTTAATTATTTTATTGATAGGATAGTGTTCGGTTTAATTATATCTTAGGTTTAGATTTATTTTACAGGTAAATTTGTTATTATTTTAACTAGGTAGCTATTAAATAGTTCTTAACTATTTAATAGCTATTGTACCTAGTTAAAATAAATACCAAGTTGCCTGTAAAATAAATATTAATCCTAAAATAGCTATAATATAATTATAATTTATATTGTAGCTATATTAGGATTTATTTTACAGGTAAGTATTTAGCTTTAAATAGGAATCATTTATTTAATAAGAGTTAATTAATTTCGTTAGATGTAAATTATATTTAAGTTAGGGGGGTGTTAGTGTTAGGGTTAGACTTAGCTTTAGGGGTTAATCAATTTATTAGAATAGCGGTGAGCTCTGGTCGTCAGATTAGGGGTTAATAATTGAAGGTAGGTGTCGGCGATGTTAGGGAGGGCAGATTAGGGGTTAATACTATTTATGATAGGGTTAGTGAGGCGGGTTAGGGGTTAATAACTTTATTATAGTAGCGCTCAGGTCCGCTCGGCAGATTAGGGGTTAATAAGTGTAGGCAGGTGTCGGCGACGTTGAGGGGGGCAGATTAGGGGTTAATAAATATAATATAGGGGTCGGCGATGTTAGGGCAGCAGATTAGGGGTACATAGGGATAACGTAGGTGGCGGCGCTTTGCGGTCGGAAGATTAGGGGTTAATTATTTTAAGTAGCTGGCGGCGACGTTGTGGGGGGCAGGTTAGGGGTTAATAAATGTAATACAGGGGTCGGCGGGGTTAGGGGCAGCAGATTAGGGGTACATAAGTATAACGTAGGTGGCGGTCGGCAGATTAGGGGTTAAAAATTTTAATCGAGTGGCGGCGATGTGGGGGGAGCTCGGTTTAGGGGTACATAGGTAGTTTATGGGTGTTAGTGTACTTTAGGGTACAGTAGTTAAGAGCTTTATGAACCGGCGTTAGCCAGAAAGCTCTTAACTCCTGCTATTTTCAGGTGGCTGGAATTTTGTCGTTAGAGCTCTAACGCTCACTTCAGAAACGACTCTAAATACCGGCGTTAGAAAGATCCCATTGAAAAGATAGGATACGCAAATGGCGTAGGGGGATCTGCGGTATGGAAAAGTCGCGGCTGAAAAGTGAGCGTTAGACCCTTTAATCACTGACTCCAAATACCAGCGGGCGGCCAAAACCAGCGTTAGGAGCCTCTAACGCTGGTTTTGACGGCTACCGCCGAACTCCAAATCTAGGCCATACACTGCACAAACACACACACACAATCACATGTACTTGCACAGTTACATGCACACACAAAAGCAACATACACACACACTCACTCACTCACTCACTCACAAGTATACACACCAATGTACACACACATTCACTTGCGCACACACACACCAGCATACACATTCCCATGTATACAGGGCCACTTTAAGATATTGTGCTGCCAGGGTCAGAGAATGCAATGATGCCCCCCCAGTAGTAACATTACTGAATAGCATATTAAACTTTGAGCCTTGCTATTGTCCTTTCTAAGCCTGCCTACCTGCATGCAACCAATGCTAAGCACAATTGCACAATAAGTGGAAAGGTAGTTACGGAAGAGACGTACTTGTTTCTCCTTAAATAAAGCCCCTCACCGGTTCTGTGTCTTTGGACATGATGAGGTTATGCTGCTTGAAGCCTGCGACTTCCCCCCCTGAGACAGAGGACAGGAGTGGTCTGGGTCTAACATTGGCCAATTCAGTCACTGAAGTGCTGCCCATTGTCAAGTGCTGCCTAGGTCCGTTGGACTCACTTGTTTGAGCTGGTAGATTTTTGCTTCCCGTCAAATCTTGCTACCCTCTCAGTGAGCATACACGTACGACATCACTGCATTCCACATATGTCGTAAAGCATGTGTGGAATGTGGTGATGTATGTGCGCTCATGCGCACTGAGAGGAGTAGCAAAATCTGATGGGTAAATAGCAAATATCGATGCTTTGGGGCATATTTATCAAGCTCCGTATGGAGCCCCTTGTTTCTAAAGACCGCTGCTCCATAACTTGTCCACCTGCTCTGAGGCCGCGGACAGAAATAAACCAGATTGAATAAGATTGGGTTGATTGACACCCCCTGCTAGCGGCCGATTGGCCGCGAATCTGCAGGGGGCGGCATTGCACCAGCAGTTCACAAGAACTTCGTATCATGTCCGCTCGCACATTGATAAATATTCCCCTTTGTTTGCTCATGTGGGCCGCACGCCCTCCATGTCCGCCAGACATCGCTGAATGCAGACAGCATACACTGTCAGCATTTAACATTGCACAAGCAGTTCTGGTAAACTGCTTGTGCAATGCCGCCCCCTGCAGATTTTTAGGCCAATCAGCTGCTAGCAGGGGTGCCAATCAACCCGATCGTACACGATTCGGCCCGAAAACGTCAATATTTTTATCAAGCCATCAAATTTTACTAACCCTCTCAGTGAGCGCACATACGTCACTGCATTGCACACATGCTTTACAACATATGTGAATGTAGTGATGTAAGTGCACGCATGCGCACCAAGAGGGATAGCAAAATTTGATGGGTAGCAAAAATTGACAGAACACTGGCCCTGCATGTACAAATACACCATACATGCACACATATTAACATGCACACCATCATACACACACACTCACATGCACACACAAAATCATAAACACACACTCACATGCACACATATTCACACAACATACATGCACACACACACTCATATACGCACACACAAACACCATCATATGCACATACTCACATACACACAAACCAACATACACAAACACACATCAACGTACACACGCGTGCACACACACACTCACTCGCATGCATACACATACCAACACACACATGCACACACACACTCACATGCACACACACACATACCAAAATACACACATTATACTGAAGAAAATGTTGACATGTAGTACTAATACATTCATTCATTTTATTTAAAGAGGTAACTATGGTAAAGGTCTAAAGCATTTCCTTAACTACCAAAATATTTTTATTCCTGATACCATTGTCAAGCTAGAAGT
This sequence comes from Bombina bombina, assembly GCF_027579735.1. Classification (NCBI taxonomy): domain Eukaryota; kingdom Metazoa; phylum Chordata; class Amphibia; order Anura; family Bombinatoridae; genus Bombina; species Bombina bombina. The sequence continues at coordinate 268,975,925 of NC_069502.1, read as the reverse complement.
TATCTACAAGCTATGTCAAACTAGATGCAGATTTGTAGTCTGAGCCTTGCTACATTTCAGTAAATAGAGGTTAACTGCAGGGCATCTGGTATCCCCAGCTCTGAGGTTTTCTCCTCTCCACCTCTATTTGAACAGAGCATGGTTGGCATTTGGATTCATCTGATACCTTCCCTGCTGTACTGAGTGATGCAGTCCCCACAGTGATGCATACTGACAGCTGACAAACTTGTAACAAAAGCACTTCCTCAATCCAAAAGAATTGTCTTACTGCATTGATCACAATATCAAGATAAGGATGGAGGAGATCAGTACAATGTTTTTCCAGATGTGGACTGTAATTATGTATTGTGTTGATGGATTATGAAGGATTGCCTTGCTGTGTTTACAATGAATAATGACATGGTAAAATCTTCAGTACTGAAGCTGCTGTGTAATTGAGAAGGGCCCTCTATATCCTATTGTACCCAAAGCCATGATTACTTACTGGTTACTGATGTATTGTAGTCTATATATACAAATACAATAAGCAATGCTATTTTTTATAGGCGATGATACAACAAAATTAGGCATTTAATTGCTAATTATTTGCAGTTTAACTATATAGACGTCATTTATTTTACCTGTGTGCTATTTATCCCATTTTCTATTTTATGCCTAGTGCATTTTGTAATCTGCAGTGCGCAGACAAAATGACAGCAAGATATAGGTAGTGCGTGTGGATAGGGGTTTGTCTTAATGAGACATAAAACTCAGTACTGAAATGTGCATGAATGCATTTAATTGTTGAACAGAAGCATTTTGCAGTTCATGTGTATTAGCAAAACAAAAGTGATCAGTGTTTAGAGACAGAATTTGCTGTGCACAGTGCATATGAACTGATGCCCAGTTTTTTCAGACGTTGCTCAGTCTGGAGCATATAGAGGAGCTGATTTATCATGTGTCTGGCGGACGTAATCCGCTGTAGCGATCATGTCCGCCAGACCGATAAATGCCGACAGTATACGCTGTCAGCATTTATCATTAAATTCGTGGCCAATTGGCCGCTAGCAGGTGGTGTCAATCAACCTGATCATATGCGATTGGGCGGATTGCTGTCCGCCCCCTCAGAGGTGGCGGACGAGTTAAGGAGCATCGGTCTTAAGACCGCTGCTTCTAAACTAATGTTTCCGACGAGCCTGAAGGCTCGTGCGGAAACCTCTGCATATAGCATCATTTGGGACATAATAAATCGGCCCAATAGTGTTAACGATGCATCATTGCTGACAAACACATGCCACCACTGGCTTTACACAGGGCATATGTCACTCTCACTGAAACACAAATTACTTCTCTCTAGTAGTTTTGCTAAAACATTTCAGTTTGGGGTTTTATGTCCACAAGGTGAGATTTATGCTTGTGATGAATGTCGCTGTCCAACAACAGAGCAGTGTGAAATCTGCATGTCAGCCAGTGAGCAAAAAGGCCTTAGAGGGACAGTATACTCCAGTTTTCATATAACTGCATGTAATAGACACTACTATAGACAAGCATTTGCACAGATACTGATATCAAAATCCAGTATAAACCTTTTAAAAACGTACTTAGAAGCTTCAAATTTATCACAGTTGATGAGGTTAGGCTGGGACACCCACTGGAATGGGCTGAGAACGTAGGAAGAGCAGACCCTCCCTCTCCCCTGCATATGAAAAATTACACAAACAGGACCAAGCAGGAGTCTGTAGACATCAGTATACATCCATACGTCCCAACATTTCAAAATTCAAAAGAGGGACACCCCCCCCACGGCCAAAAAAATTGAAATGTGGTGGGCGGGGCTTAAATTTTTTTATAAGATTAAAGTAATATAAATAAAATAAATATAGTCATATATTTTAATACACTTAGGCAGCAAATCAAACACAAGCTCAAACCACTGGTATGGCTGTGTGAGCTATGTGTTTAATTAGCCTTTGCAAAGACATTGCTAAATATTTTTATCTTAATTGGACATTTAATAATAAATTCTTTAAAACTGCTCTCTGCATTCCCCATTAATATTCTAGATTCTGACCTTTAAAGTCAGCAAAAATGCACAGTAACATACTACATAGCATACACTTACACATGCAGATACACACACACTACATAGCATACACTTACACATGCAGATACACACACACTACATAGCATAAACTTATACATGCAGATACACACACACTACATAGCATACACTTATACATGCAGATACACACACACTACATAGCATACACTTATACATGCAGATACACACACACTACATAGCATAAACTTATACATGCAGATACACACACACACTACATAGCATACACTTACACATGCAGATACACACACACTACATAGCATACACTTACACATGCAGATACACACACACTACATAGCATAAACTTATACATGCAGATACACACACACTACATAGCATACACTTATACATGCAGATACACACACACTACATAGCATACACTTATACATGCAGATACACACACACTACATAGCATAAACTTATACATGCAGATACACACACACACTACATAGCATACACTTATACATGCAGATACACACACACTACATAGCATACACTTATACATGCAGATACACACACACTACATAGCATACACTTATACATGCAGATACACACACACTACATAGCATAAACTTATACATGCAGATACACACACACACTACATAGCATACACTTATACATGCAGATACACACACACACCACATAGCATACACTTATACATGCAGATACACACACACTACATAGCATACACTTATACATGCAGATACACACACACTACATAGCATAAACTTATACATGCAGATACACACACACTACATAGCATACACTTATACATGCAGATACACACACACACACACTGCATAGCATACACTTACACATGCAGATACACACACACTACATAGCATACACTTATACATGCAGATACACACACACTACATAGCATAAACTTACACATGCAGATACACATACACTGGGACAGGGGGACAGACCACTAAAATTGGGACTGTCCTGTGAAAATCGGGACAGTTGGGGGGTATGTACATCTAAAACTTTGAGGCTTGGTTAGGAGTCTTATAATCAGCACAATGTTATTTACAAAAACACTCCCAGATGGGCTATATAAATGGATCCTCTACAAAACATTTATGCAAATAAAAATCTAGTGTACAACCCAGTTACACTTCCTGTTCAGTCAAGAAAACAAAAAGTATTTTTACTTAACAGCTGTTGCAACACACAGCTGTGAAGCCTGCTGTGTGCACTTTCAATTCTCAGATTAGAAAATTATTAAAATATTTTCCAAATTTGCACCATTGCACATAATTAAACATTGTATACTATAATTTTAAAGTATTTACTGTGCCTTTGATGCTTCACTTCCAGTAAAGGAAACTTGCTAGCAAAAGGAACAAAGCTGCATTTCTGTGTACCCATTGCTGTGATTATTGGGATTTAAAGGTAAAAGAGTCATATGTCTTATCTTGAATCAGGAGGATCAGATAGAGGACAAGAGAGACCGACAAAAATAAGTGTGAGGTACAAGGCTATTCAAAATAATGTATATAGCAGCAGTAGCGCCTGTACCTTGGGAATGTCACTGGCTCTTCCGCAGGTGTGTTTTGTTGTAGGAAACAATGTAAGCTTTTGCAATTTTGCAGCGTGTATTGATAGGACACCACTACAAATACCAAGAAGGAATGTATCCTATACAAGCATCCTCATAAATTCCGGTGAAAAGGTCTCCAGTTCTCTTTGCTGGAAAGCTCAATTCGGCCAGTATGCTGCAGCGTAGAAGCAAGCACCTTTTGCATTGAAATGCTTTTTCTTATTTTTTTATAAATTGTTGTTTTCTTTTCCTCTAACACAGCACAACTGCTTAGCAAAATGCCATTTAAAATGAGTTTATTTCTTGTATAATAAAAGACTAGCATTTCTTCATAAGCATTCAATGCAGTACCCTAGAGCAGTGTTTTTCAACCAGTGTGCCGTGGCACACTAGTGTGCCGTGAGAGATCCTCAGGTGTGCCACGGCAGACTGACAACAGTGTGACATATTTTTTAAACTTTGCTTGTTTTTTACTCCCAGTGCAGGGGTAGTTTGTAGGAGGCATGGCATAACAGCACAATACATACAGTATGTGTATGTGTGTATATATATGCTGTATTAAGCTACAATGTGTGATGTTTTTAAAATTTTGGGATGGTGGTGTGCCACGGGATTTTTTAATGTAAAAAAGTGTGCCACGGCAAAAAAAAAGGTTAAAAATCACTGCCCTAGAGCCTAATGTACCCTTATATATTAAAGTGCTGAGCTATGTGATAACTCTTGCACCTGTTGGTAGCCCAGAGTCTATAAGCCTGTGCCCAGAGTACCTGCAGGGGCAGCCTGAGGGAGAGTGGGGCGGGAACTATAGGATTTAGGCGATCTCCTATGACGGAGTGATTCAGAGGCCTGCCAGCTGCCACACTAACCACCTGCTAGAATGCGCATATATCTTATTAAGATGAGGGTTCACATCATGGGTTATGTATAATTAAAAAAAAAAAAAACAATTTTTTGATTAGGCAAAATATTCATATGGCTTGACCTGTACGGACCCATTTCATGCCAGACATGTGCACTCTAGTATTTGCATCTGTTAGTCTTCCTGTTGCACAGGGACAGATTAATATATGTGGGTCCCGACCCTAGGTACTTATTAAGTAGGTTCATCTTGACTTTTTAGCTCACTTTTTTTTTTACTCCAATAATGTAATGACTAACATAAACTCACTAATGCACAGTCAAATGTACAGAACACAGACTGTTAAATAGCAGGTTATTTCTTGCACCCAGAAAGGCCCTCCTGACACAAGATGCCCATGGTCTGTTGTCTATGTTGTCTAATGGAAAATCCAGCTCTGGGTTTTATAAGTCTTAAAGAGAAAGCATTCATGTTATACAGTGAAAAATTAGTCAGAAAACGTAATTGTAAATAACAATAACCATTGAGACAAAGAAGATAGAACAAGGGTATCTGCATATGTGATTGGGAATAGCTGTTTTATGTAGAAAATAACCATATCACAAATAGAGAGGAGAATCAGGGTGGACATGGGTCTGACAATATTTTCTATATCTAAGTACTGTATAGAGGGACAAGTTAGGATTTGTTCTTTGTTTTGTATAGATATAGTGTTTGTTTTTGGTAAATACTGAAAATGGTCAAAGAGCACAACTCTTTAGTGCCTGATCTAATTATCTGAAAAACTCATCAGCACTGCAAGGTCCTCTAAAGAATTATAGTAAGACACATTTTAGCTTGAGAACAGTCTATCTAGCTATGCAGAGTTCTTTCTGGGTGCGAGGAGTGACACCTGCATTACAATACAAAGCTCAAACAAAAAGCACCTGCAGATTTAGCGCGAGTTGTCTCCATGCTGGTGAGTTTTTGATCATGAGGCCCATAAACTTTCTAGATAAACAGATTTTGTCTCAGTATGGATAAGAATTAGTGTTATATGATGTACCTGCAAACATCTAAACAATCTGTTTACAGTTCTGCAAATAGTGCTCCTGTTTCAATGTATATTTAACCCTACTTTTGTTTAATTGCTAAGCTTTTAACAGCAACTATAAATAAATTGTTTTTAAAGAAATGAATCAGGGTAAAATGAGCATTTCATAAACAGGTAATGCCAGAGATGTTATAGTTTAAGCAGAGTCTTTCCAATTTGTGATAACAAAGAGAAAGCGCAAGCCGATCTGACTGACGGAGAATCATACAGCCTCTTTGGCATGCAGTATCTGTGCCAACAGATTACACAAGAAAAACATGAAAAACAGCAGTGACATTTCTCCCTGCCTCACAAAAACACTTGCTTTATATATCCTCCCTGTGGTGGGAAGGGAATTCTGTCACTGCTGAGTCACAGCCCATCTTCTCAGCATGGCATCTTGGGACATGTCAGTCTGCCTTGGCTACAAAATAGAGTCCACAACCCCACACAGAAACATTTGCCAGTTAACAGAAGTCAGAGTGATAGAATGACACACAGATTTCTTGCTCCCTCCTACTGGTACTCCCACTCCTCTGGCACAAGAATGAATTTATAAGACATACAAGAGAAACAGCAGGCTGCCCTGTCGAGGGAAGCCCATGATGTCATGACATGTAAAAAGGCAAAACTAAGCTTATTAGCCTACTAAAGGTGTAAGGATCTTTTGCCATGTTCTAGGGTGAAAGTCATACTGAGAGAGTATTGCACTTAAACACTAGATTGCAAAAGATCTGCATACAGAATAAATGTTATGGAAAAAAAATGTAACTGTAATTTTCATAGAAAAATCTGTATTACTTTGCCGTCCATGGGCATAACCCTATGTTCATCTTATTTCTTTTGTGACTTAGGGACAGATATGCAGTGGTCAAGCAATCACTGAGTAGAATGTTACATGTTCCTCTTAATGAAACATCCAGCATATGCTCCAGCCTGTTTGAAAAATAAAACAAAACAAATCATAAAACAAAACAAATTATAAAACAAGACAAATTATATAATGAAAGCAAATTGCATATGTGTTGTCCTTTCCATAATTAAACATTTAAATTAAATGTAGTATAAATGAACATTTTGCTGGTGAATTCAGTGCTGCGGATGTCCTACTAAGATGATGTTCACCAAGTAAATATTTATATAGAATTGACATCTGGGACTAAATAAATTAGTCATGTCACTGCTCAATACTCACACGTGTGTTCACTATTAAAATATACTCGGTAAGTCAGATAATAAATTCTACAAACCAGCCCACAAAGGGCTATACTTTAATATGTAAAAGAGAGACAGCCTCAAACTTGCTCTGTAAACATCCAGACCGATTGCTCTATCCTATTACCTGGGCATCATAAGCAATAATCAGACTCCCTTTAGGGCCTAGTTAGAGCTCCTTCTATAAACAAACATATGACAGAACATCAGTGGATAAAGATGGTCAAGAGATCACACCTGCAATTATAGAAGCATATTAACATGAAGGGGCTGATTTATTAAGTGTCTGCCCGACATCGCTAAATGCCGACAGCATACACAGTGAAATGTTTGTGCAATGCCGCCCCCTGCAGTTTTGCGGCCAATCGGCCTTTAGCAGGGGGTGGCAATCATCCAGATCGTATCTGATCGGGATGATTGCTGTCGGCCGCCTCAGAGGTGGCGAATAAGTTCAGGAGCAGTGGTCATAAGAGTGCTGCTTCTTAACTTATGTTTACGACTGCTACATTTGCAGCTTGAAAATTCGTCTCAAAGGGTTTGTATAGGGTTGCTCCCCTTATTATAAAAAAAAACATTTATGGTAATTTAAATAATAGATTATTTATAACCCAACAATTCAATTTATTAAAGGAACAATCTAGTGCACAAATACAATTATTTATTTTAAAACACATTTCCTTCTTTCAGTATGCATTTAACTAGGGTTGCCAGGTGTCCAATATTTTTACAGTCCCCTAAATTTCAGCTAAATGTAAAGGGTCTCATATGCCTCTATTCATTACAAATATGGCCAAAAAAGAAGTAACTGGGCAGTTTATGTTGCAGGCAACCATAAGGGGTTTAAATCATGGCTGTGTGTGCTTATGTATTACTGGCAACCAAGGGGATAAAATGACTGCTCAGTTGTGAAACATATAGGTGGTGGGATCAGGGCTGGTGCCTAAGGTTAAGCTTTTAGGGGGACATTGTGTGAACCCACCTACCACCTGTAACCTACAGGATATCCAGTGTTTTTATGGAGCACAGATGGCAACCCTACATTTAACCCCCTAAAAAAAATCAAAGCTGGTGAGCAACTGAGAAACAGACATAGATGTCTATGCTCCCCAATCACTAGTCATTTCCTGGTAAAAGAGGTGGTATATGACCCAGTGTTTGAAACCCAGAACAGGCCTAGATAGTTCCAGAGAAAGAAAATGATGATAAAGAGGCACGGAGTGCAGAAAATGTAGCAAATCCAGAGGAGAGAGGGCAGCACTAGTAGGGAGCAGTTTGGCTTGGTGGCCATATTAACTGCTGCTACAGGAGGTTTTGAGATGTACAGGCAGAGTAGTAAGATGATGGACGAGGCCCTACACATATGAATGCATCAGCTGCTTATCCACTTAACTATAACCCTCACTGCTCCTGGCTGCTGTTTCCCATGGAGAGCTCCCATATCTATCTCCAATACAAGTCCATACGGGTAGGGTATTTCTCATTGCATTTTTTTGAGAAAAGTAAAAGGAATACCCTATGGGGCCGATTTATTCTTGCCTGGCAGACATGATACGCTGTAACATCGCTGAATGCGGGCTTGTAAAGTTTTCTAAGAGATCTCACCTTTACTATGATTCCCCTGGAGCCGATTTATCAAGTGTCTGGCGGACATGATCCACTGTAGCAATCATGTCCGCCAGACATCGCTGTCGGCATTTATCATTGCACAAGCAGTTCTGGTGAACTGCTTGTGCAATGCCGCCCCCTGCAGATTTGCGGCCAATCAGCTGCTAGCAGGGGTTGTCAATCAACCAGATCATAGAGGATCCAGTTGATTGCTGTACGCTGCTCAGAGGCGGTGGATACAGTTAAAGGGACAGCCTAAACCAGAATTTTTATTGTTTAAAAAGATAGATAATCCATTTATTACCCATTCCCTAGTTTTGCATAACCAAGACAGTTATATAAATACACTTTTTACCTCTGTGATTATCTTGTATCTAAGCCTCTGCAAACTGCCCCCTTATTTCAGTTCTTTTGACAGACATCCATTTTAGCCAATCAGAGCTGGCTCACTGGAACTCCATGTGCATGAGCACAGTGTTATCTATATGACACACATGAACTTACACCCTCTAGTGGTGAAAAACTGTCAAAATGCCCTGAGAGAAGAGGCGGCCTTCAAGGGCTTAGAAATTTGCATATGAACCTCCTAGGTTTAGCTTTCAACTAAGAATACCAAGAGAACAAAGCAAAATTTGTGATAAAAGTAAATTGGACAATTGTTTAAAATTACATTCTCTATCTGAATAATGAAAGTTTATTTTGGACTAGACTGTCCCTTTAAGGAGCAGCGGTCTTAAGACTGCTGCTTCTTAACTTCTGTTTCCAGCGAGCCTAAAGGCTCGTGCGGAAACAGGGCAAGATGGCCAGATTCAGGGCTTGTTAAATCGGCCCCTTAGTCTTGACCTACATAAACTCTACCTTGTATATAGATAGGGTGCAATCAAGGATATATTTTTTTCATTTAGCTGTATATTTATATTCTGTTTTATCTACACTGACCTGAATCATCAAAGTACTGGCTGGTGTCTAGAAAGCTTGTATTTGGTTTGTAATGTCCGTAGACAGCTTCTGCAGTTTAAAAGAAAGGGCGAGATTATATTTGCCGCGCAAGCTTCAGCGTAACTACTGAAACCCGCGCTGCCCGTAATTTAATCTCGCACATCGGGGTATCACATATACGGCACCGGCAGTTCATAAAGTGCAGTAAGTCAGATAAACTAGCGATGTCCAGAAATGTGCGTAAACACAAATTTCTGGAGTCGCCAGTGACTTATGGCCCTTTAGAAACTGCCAGCGCCTAAGAAAATAAAAAAAAATATCAAATCTCCCGTAAAAGTCTAACCCGCCTCCCAAAAATAAACCCGACACGTAAAACCCCTATATCCACAATCCCCCCACATCGCAACTAATAATAAATGTATTAACCCCTAAACCGACAACGCAATATGCCTAATTAAACTATTAACCCCTAATCCACCATTCACCCACATTGCAATCTACCTAGTAAAAGTATTAACCCCTAAATCCACCAACCCCAACATCGCAAACGACCTAATAAATGTTTTAACCCCTAATCCACCATATAACCATATCGCAAAGTACCTATTAAAACTATTAGCCCCTAATCCGCCATTAACCCACATCGCAACAAACCTTATAAATCTATTAACCCCTAATCTGCCAAACCCACACAATGCAATAATCCTAATAAAACTATTAACCCCTAATCTGCCAAACCCCCACAACGCAAGTACCCTAATTAACCTATTAACCCCTAATCCACCAAACCCCCACAATGCAAATAACTCATTTAATTACTAAGCCCCCTAACCTAACACCCACTAAATTAACCCCAAATTACATAAAATAATAAAATACTAAATTATAATTAAAATATATAATATTTACATAAAATAAAAAATCCTAACAGTACATAACAGGCATTTAGCTCTTTTACTGCCCTTAAAAATTGCATTCAGCTCTTTTAAGAGTGCCCAATAAATCCCTTATCTAAAATAAAACAAACCCCCAAAAAATAAAAAAAAGCCTAAGTCTAACCCCCAAATAGGTACTCACCGTTCCTGAAGTCCGGCGGAGAAGGCTTCTTCCAATCGGCCAACATCTTCTTCCAAGCGGGGACCACTTCCTACTTCATCCAGGACCAAGCTGGCGTGGAGCGGAGATGAGCGCGGACCAGGACCGGCGACTGCGTTTGAATATGGAGTCCCTTTCATTCCTATTGGCTGATTTGATTCTTCAAATTCAAATAAGCCAATAGGATGAGAGCTACTGAAATCAGCCAATAGGAATACAAGGGACGCTATATTTAAATGCGTACCTTGAATTCACTATTCAGTGTACGGCGGCTATCGTACAAAGAGGATCCTACACACTCCATGGCTCCGCGGTCGCTGGTCCTGCTCTGCGCTCATCCTCGCTCTGTGCCAGCTTGGTCCTGGATGAAGAAGGAAGTGGTCCCTGCTTGGAAGATGTCGGCCGCTTGGAAGGAGACCACCACCTGGAACAGGAAATTCTCCGCTGGACTTCAGGAAGGGTAAGTACCTCTTTGGGGGTTATTTTTTGGGGTTTTGTTTTTTTTAGATTCGCCGCGTAAGTCCTTGCGCTGAATATTCAACGCGGTTCTATGTTAGCTTATCGGAGTAAAAATTACGGGCGACGTCTTGTGAACTTGTGAGATCATTGGGAACTAGTCTGGTTAGAGTTATGAGGACTTTTTGTGCACTATAAGAGGGTCACAGCATTAGTATTCACCGGATAGAGGAGGTTGATGCACAACACACTGAGATCTGATGTTCAAATTTAGTATAAAAATATGGCAACAAGGTTTCCGGTGGGCAGAACGCCTGGATGGTGGCGTGGAGTAAGAGTTCCGTAAACTGAGCTAAACCATCTAAGCCAAAAGTGCCCCCCAGTCTCCCACACTACTGCCTTGTGGGACAGGATTGTGCCTACGGCTCCTTAAGCTTAAAGGGCCCGTTCCTATCGCCCTAACCCCCGAGAAGATCTGGACACTGCATGGCGCAAAAATTCTAAGCGCCACATTGCCGGGCTCCCACTTCAAGCTTGTATTTCAGACGCTGAATCGTTGACTGCCTCCATCAAAATACTTCCGCTGCAACTATGGAGTTTTTTGGCTCTTAGTTCCTGCTGGATTCTTCAAATTCAAATCAGCCAATAGGATGAGAGCTACTGAAATCAGCCAATAGGAATGCAAGGGACGCTATATTTAAATGCGTACCTTGAATTCACTATTCAGTGTACGGCGGCTATCGTACAAAGGATCCTCCACACTCCATGGCTCCGCGGTCGCTGGTCCTGCTCTGCGCTCATCCTCGCTCTGTGCCAGCTTGGTCCTGGATGAAGAAGGAAGTGGTCCCTGCTTGGAAGATGTCGGCCGCTTGGAAGGAGACCACCACCTGGAACAGGAAATTCTCCGCTGGACTTCAGGAAGGGTAAGTACCTCTTTGGGGGTTATTTTTTTGAGTTTTGTTTTTTTTAGATTTGCCGCGTAAGTCCTTGCGCTGTATATTCAACGCAGTTCTATGTTAGCTTATGGGAGTAAATATTATGGGCGACGTCTTGTGAACTTGTGAGATCATTGGGAACTAGTCTGGTTAGAGTTATAAGGACTTTTTGTGCACTATAAGAGGGTCACAGCATTGGTATTCACCTGATAGAGGAGGTTGATGCACAACACACTGAGATCTGATGTTCAAATTTAGTATAAAAATATGGCAACAAGGTTTCCGGTGGGCGGAACACCTGGATGGTGGCGTGGAGTAAGAGTTTCATAAACTGAGCTAAACCATCTAAGCCAAAAGTGCCCCCCAGTCTCCCACACTACTGCCTTGTGGGACAGGATTGTGCCTACGGCTCCTTAAGCGTAAAGGGCCCGTTCCTATCGCCCTAACCCCCGAGAAGATCCGGACACTGCACGGCACAAAAATTCTAAGCACCATATTGCCGGGCTCCCATTTCAAGCTTGTATTTCAGACGCTGAAGCGTTGACTGTCTCCATCAAAATACGTCCGCTGCAACTACAGAGTTTTTTGGCTCTTAGTTCCTGCTGGAGGATCCTGAACGCAGGGTGAGACTGCACATAGTGCAAAAAAAGTTTTACACATGCTATTCACATTGCAATAAACAGTGGAGCCAAAATTACAGCTACAGCAGGCAAACATACTGGACAATGATCGCTCCAAACTACAGAAAGGAGCTGCAAGACTGCACAGTAGGCAAATAAACCTGGGGTCTAAATGCCTAAAAACCTACATACTTACGACTATACTTCTTTGTGGAGATTTTAACTGCCCTGTGGACTTGTTTATTGACACAGGAGCATCGACTACAATTAAAAAAACAGATAGTATAACATATGAACAGAGCCCAGGCACATATGTTAATGCTCTATAATATGCTGGTAAAGGTACATATCAAGTGGCAAAATTCTCTCTGCTATAAAATCAAAACTCACTAGTTTTAATGTAACTGGGGCTAAGTCATTCTAACTCTCTTTGTTTATCTGCATAACTGAATTAATAAATACATTTTTACTCTGAACTGGAGGATCTTAGCTGGAAAGCGCTTATTATTTAAGTGACAGTACTGCCACCCCAGGCACTCCCACATTGTAGACTTGTCATAGTCTGGAACTTGTATACAGTTTTACTTACTCACCCAGCACACGCAGAGCATCTCATAGACTGATCTCCAGTATACTGGATTGATGTAATTGGTGTATTGGTCTAATCGTCCATTCTCACTAGAGATAAGCCTATTATTTAACAAGATCTTTTTGCATACTCCTTTTAATCCTGCTGAGGACTGATTATACATCTGTGAGTGTCTAATTATTTTCCACAATACAGGACACTTACTTACTCATCTATGAAAGTTGACAAATACTTTAAAGTTTCCATGTCACAAGTAACACCAATCATAGCTGGTAAACAAAAACCGTCAGGCAGAAGAGAGAAGCATACTGCAGAGATTCATGTGGACCCCTCTGCCTCCCCAGACAGAGAATTTAATCAGGAGTCATCACTGGCCCTCTTACAGGAGCTGAAAGCCTTCTTCTCACCTTAAATGGAGTCGCTACAAGAGGGTATGGATACGCTTACTACTAAAATCAGACAATATTCTTCCCGTTTACAACAGGCAGAGCAGAGAATTTCTGACATCGAAGATACGCAACATACAACAGCTCGACAAGAAAAACTTGATGATCTTGAAAACCGCTCTCGCCGTAACAACTTGAGAGTGGTGGGAGTGCCAGAGACGGTAAAAAATAAAGATCTATTAAAATTTCCAGCCTTTACTTTACACAAGCTCTTTCAGCTTAACCAAGACACCCTGCCGCTTGATGTGGAGAGAGCACACAGGATAGGCCCTAAACCACTTCCAGACAGAGCCAACGAGCGGCCTAGACAAATCATCTTTAAGTTGCTACAATACCAAGAAAAAATGCTGAAAGCATATAGAGCCAAGCCAGACCTTACCTATGAAGAACATAAACTATTAATTTTTCAGGACTTCTCAGCAGAGGTAGCTAGGCGAAGAAAGGAGTTTGCACCCCTATGCTCCAAATTATATACTATGGGCAGACAAGCCTCATTACTCTATCCTGCAAAGTTAAGACTAACGACCATCAAGGGACCCAAATTTTTCCTTACTCCGCAACAGCTGCAAGAATACGTTGACTCTGAAATACAGAATGGAGAAGAATGATGAGGGTTCCATACTTCCAGATACCCTATACTTGTACAAATTTACCTCACAATTTCTAAATTGCATGGCGGAAAGTCACTATGATGGACTGAATACTCCATATTTTTGTATTCCACTTTTTTCTTTTGTATTTCACTTTTTTGTTTTCTTTTTCTTCACATGCACTTTTTTCATATGCATATTTATATTTTTTCCTCTAATATTGTTACCACCAAGGGACATAAACTTTTTTTCACTCTGCGATAGCTGCAAGAATACGTTGATCCTAAAACACAGAATAAAGAGGTTAAAGATGTCCCCTCACACTTAGACACTTTATACCTACACTTAATTTCTTTACAACTTACAACCTGCACGGCAGAAGGACACTACTATGAATTTAGTATTTTACTTTTTTTGCATTCCACTTTTGTATAAACAATTTTTTTGCACGCCACCTTTTTGTATACCACTCTTCTGTTTTTTAATATTGCTCTAAGGATACTTATACCCTTGTTATCTATTTTCCTTTCTTTTATACATACTGTACATATCCTGCTCATAGAGCACAAATTATTTCACCATTTATATTTAGAATTATGGTGTCTCGACTCTTTGCTGAGCAATTTGAATAATTAACCTTATACCCATAGTTCTTCTTACTACTAGACCGTGAGAGGAGCGCCTGGAAACCGCTTAGATTGAAAACAGATTTTTACTTGCAAGGACCTCTGCCTAGTATCACCATGGACAGTGAGTTATTAATTATGTATATTTATACGACAAATACAAAAAGTCACACAATTTTTTACAACTATAAACACTTGAAAGAGACTATAGAAGTTTGCCTAGAATTCTATTTTAGAACTGATTTTTATTTCATTATGTACACTTTAAAAACCTTGCAACAACTATAGCATTATGTTACTTTCTGTATGACACATTCCCTTAAAATAGTATCTTGGAATATAGGAGGCATCACCTCCCCGAAGTATTATAAAAGAAGTATTATATTACAATATTTAATGCGCCTCCATACTGATATAGCCCTACTGCAGGAAACACACCTTATAGATAAGGAACATTAAAAACAAGATGGGTAGGGCAGATCTTTTACACTCCTACAGGAAGCCGCAAAAGAGGAGTTGATATACTAATAAAAAAAGGATTACCAGTTCAGATCTCGGCCACTCATATTGATCCATAAGGTAGATACATTATAGCTAAACTACAAGTAGCTGGTCAAACTTATATCATAAGCATTGTCTATGGCCCTAATAGTATACTTCCCCAATTCTGGAATTCTCTCCAAGTGGCCTTATTACCATGTACTGAAAACCTATACTGATAAGAGGAGACTACAATTTAGTCCAATACCTACCATTAGACCGAAAGTTTGACACACATATTAAACACCGGTTGGGAATACAAAGGGAGAGACATAAGAGAGAGACTGAGACAATTGCTGCTTTTAAAAAAAAGCATTAGAATTAACAGATTTATGGAGATCACACTATCCAACGCAAAGGGATTCTACTTGTATATCAAAAGCACATGGATCACTTTCCCGTATTGACTATTTTCTTTGTTCTCATCAATTACATAGACAGGTCTCACAGACAGACATCACTGACATCATAATATTAGATCATGCTCCCATATGGTTACAACTCCATCAGCTCCCTCATATACCATATCAAAGAGTTTGGTGCTTTCCTACTTATCTGTACCAATGTAGAATTTCAAAAACATATGAAGGTACAATGGTAGAATATGATAGATTTAATGCCCAACACCAAGATACCCCTTGTCTTTACTGGAGCGACTCTAAGGCGGTCATGAGAGGACAAATAACCAGCTTTACTGCCCACTATAACTATAAACGAAAAAAAGGCTGACATTGCAACCACAGCAGCTGTAAAAACAGCCTATAACGATTATCTGTCTTGTCCTTCTCCTTATAACAGGCTTAAATATTACGAGCAAAAAAACCCCTAAGAGATGATGCATTAAAACAACAGGATCAACTATTTCAACATCATAGAAAGGGTTGCTTTTATCGATTTAGGAATAAAACAGGGAAACTACTGGCTAATGCAGTAAATTTAGCTTTCCCCAAATTACTAAACTATACTATAACTGGGAATGACATAATTTATACAGTTAATAGAGAGATAATTTTGTATGGCCATAATTATTTTCAAGCACTGCCTTAACCCTCTTGGGCATGAAGTTCACCAGAGCTTCACAGGTTGCCACTGGAGTCTCTTCCACTCCTCCATGACAACATCACGGAGCTGGTGGATTGCGCTCCCCCACCTTCTGTTTGAGGATGCCCCACAGATGCTCAATAGGATTTAGGTCTAGGTTTACATGCTTGGCCCGTCCATTACCTTTACCCTCAGCTTCTTTAGCAAGGCAGTGGTGGTCTTGGAGGTGTGTTTGGGATCGTTATCATGTTGGACTGCTGCCAGGTCTCCGAAGGGAGAGGATTATGCTCTGCTTCAGTATGTCACAGTAAATGTTGGCATTCATGGTTCCCTCAATGAACTGTAGCTCCCCAGTGCCGGCAGCACTCATGCAAGCCAAGACCATGACACTCCCACCACCATGCTTGACTGTAGGAAAGACACACTTGTCTTTGTACTCCTCACCTGGTTGCCGTCACACATGCTTGACACCATCTGAACCAAATACGTTTATCTTGGTCTCATCGGACCACAGGACATGGTTCCAGTAATCCATGTCCTTAGTCTGCTTGTCTTCAGCAAACTGTTTGCGTGCTTTCTTGTGCATCATCTTTCGAAGAGGCTTTCTTCTAGGATGACAGCCATGCATGCTAATTTGATGCAGTGTGCGGCATTTGGTCTGAGCACTAACAGGCTGACCCCCCACCCCTTCAACCTCTGCTGCAATGCTGGCAGCACTCATACGTCTATTTCCCAAAGTCAACCTCTGGATATGAAGCTGAGCACGTGCACTCAACTTCTTTGGTCAACAATGGCAAGGCCTGAATGGAACCTGTCCTGTGAAACCACTGTATGGTCTTGCCCACCATGCTACAGCTCAGTTTCAGGGTCTTGGCAATCTTCGTATAGCCTAGGCCATCTTTATGTATAGCAACAATTCTTTTTTTCAGATTCTCAGAAAGTTCTTTGCCATGAAGTGCCATGTTGAACTTCCGGTGACCAGTATGAGAGAGTGTGAGAGCGATAACACCAAATTTAACACACCTGCTCCCCATTCACACCTGAGACCTTCTAACACAAACAAGTCACATGACACCAGGGAGGTAAAATGGCTAATTGGGCCCAATTTGGACATTTCCACTTAGGGGTGTACTCACTTTTGTTGCCAACGATTTAGACATTAATGGCTGTGTGTTGAGTTATTTTGCAGGGATAGCAAATTTACACTGTTATACAGGCTGTACACTCACTACTTTACATTGTAGCAAAGTGTCATTTCTTCAGTGTTGTCACAAGAAAAGATATAATAAAATATTTACAAAAATTTGAGGGGTGTACTCACTTTTGTGAGATAATGTATATCATTACTGAATAACGATTATAAACTTTTCACAACCATACTGGCCAATAGGTTAGCTGGAGTAGTTGGGACTGTCATACATAGAGATCAAACTGGCTTCATGCGACACCGTTCATCGGTTACAAACATCCGTAAGACCCTAGCAGTCATTTCCCATTTCTGGCAAGCCAGAAACGATAGACGAAATAACTTGTTGGCTGAAGCATGCCTTCTTGCTGTTGACGCAGAGAAGGCATTTGACAGGGTGGAATGGGATCACTTATTAACTTCTTTGGATAAATTTGGTATTACTGGTGACTTATTTAATCTTATCCATACACTTTATTCAAAGCCATGATCCTCAGTTATAGTTAATGGAGAAGTTTTCCAAACCTTCTTCTTAGAAAGGGGCACCAGGCAAGGCTGCCCCTCATCAACCCTTCTCTTCAACCTGGCTATAGAGTCACTGGCCATTTATATTCGAAACATATTGGACAGCATAAATATAGGAACTCATGCTTTTCATTTATCTCTCTACGCTGATGATCTGCTTCTATACATACAAAACCCAAATATTACGATCCTTCAACTTATTTCGGTATTTGATCAATTTGGAGACAGGGTATAAGGTAAATCTCGGGAAATCGAAACTGACCTTTCTCAACAAAACCATTAACACCCCACCTTTACAAACCATGTTTAAGATCACTGATGGTACTTTTAAGTATCTAGGCATTCATCTACATATTAATCCTAATCTAATCTATACATTTAATTTTCCCCCAGTACTTACACAGATTCGAGTGCTATTCACTGGATGGTCTAAGCTACCAATAACTCTCTCTGGCCAAATTAGCTTAATAAAAATGATAGCCATGCCCAAACTTTTATATCCATTTCAGTTACTACCTTTGCTCTTAACAAAAACTGACTTGACTATAAAAAACCCTAGTCTAAACTAAATTACCAATAGCCCTTAAAAGGGCCTTTTGCGGGGCATTGCCTCAAAGAAATCAGCTCTTTTACCTGTAAAAAAAATACAAACAACCCCCCAACAGTAAAACCCACCACCCACACAACCAACCTCTCAAATAAAATCCTAACTAAAAAACCTAAGCTCCCCATTGCCCTGAAAAGGGCATTTGGATGGGCCATGCCCTTAAAAGGGCATTTAGCTCTTTTTCCGCCCAAACCCTAAGCTAAAAATAAAACCCACCCAATAAACCCTTAAAAAAAACCAACACTAACCCTCGAAGATCCACTTACAGTTTTTGAAGACCCGACATTCATCCTCAATGAAGCCGGCAGAAGTCCTCAACGAAGCGGCAGAAGTCTTCATCCAAGCGGGCCGAAGTCTTCATCCAATCCAGCAGAAGTCTTCATTCTATCTTCATCCATCCAGTGTAGAGCGGGTCCATCTTCAAAATATCCGGCGCAGAGCATCCTCTTCTTCCGACGGCGACTGAAGAATGAAGGTTCCTTTAAGTGACGTCATCCAAGATGGTGTTCCTTGAATTCCGATTGGCTGATAGAATTCTATCAGCCAATCGGAATTAAAGGTGAAAAAATCCTATTGGCTGATGCAATTAGTCAATAGGATTGAACTTCAATCCTATTGGCTGATCCAATCAGCCAATAGGATTGAGCTCACATTCTATTGACTGATTGGCTTTTAAGGGCTATTAGTAGTTTAGTTTAGGCTAGGGTTTTTTTATTTTGGGGGGGCTTTTTTATTTTGATAAGGCTATTAGATTAGGTGTAATTAGTTTAAATATCTGATAATTTATTTTTTGTTTTGTGTAATTTAGTGTTTGTTTTTTTGTAATTTAGCTAATTGTATTTAATTAATGTAATTTATTTAATTGTAGTGTAAGGTTAGGTGTTAGTGTAACTCAGGTTAGGTTTTATTTTACAGGTAAATTTGTATTTATTTTAGCTAGGTAGCTAGTAAATAGTTAATAACTATTTAGTAACTATTCTACCTAGTTAAAATAAATACAAACTTGCCTGTGAAATAAAAATAAAACCTAAGATAGCTACAATGTAACTATTAGTTGTAGCTAGCTTAGGGTTTATTTTACAGGTAAGTATTTAGTTTTAAATAGGAATTATTTAGTTAACGATAGGAATTTTTTATTAGATTTATTAGGTTAGGTTTGGGGGTTTATAATTTTAGTATAGTGTCGGCGACGTTGGGGGTTGCAGATTAGGGGTTAATAAATGTAGGTAGGTGGCGGCGACATTGGGGACGGCAGATTAGGGGTTAATAAATATAGGTAGGTGGCGGTGACATTGGGGGCGGCAGATTAGGGGTTAATAAGTGTAGGTAGGTGGCAGCGACATTGGGGGCGGCAGATTAGTGGTTAATAAGTGTAGGTAGGTGGCGGCGACATTGGGAGTGGCAGATTAGGGGTTAATAAATGTAGGTAGGTGGCGGCGATGTTAGGAGCGACAGAGTACCCCTACTAATAAGTGTACTGTAGGTGGCGGCGATGTTGGGGGCGGCAGATTAGGGGTTAATAAGTATAATGTAGGTGGCGGCGATGTCGGAGGTGCCAGATTAGGGGTGTTTAGACTCTGGGTTTATGTTAAGGTGTTAGGTGTAAACATAACTTTTCTTTCCCCATAGGAATCAATGGGGCTGCGTTACGGAGCTTTACGCTGCTTTATTGCAGGTGTTAGGCTTTTTTTCAGCCGACTCTCCCCATTGATCTCTATTGGGAAATCATGCACGAACGCGTAAAACCAGCTCACCGCGGCGCTGGTATTGGAATGCGCTATGGAGCTCAATTTTGCTCTACGCTCACTTCTTGTCTGCTAACGCCGGGTTTTTGTAAACCTGTAATAGCAGCTCTATAGGGAGGTGAGCGGTGGAAATAACTTGCAAGTTAGCACCGAGCCGCTCATAATGCAAAACTCATAATCTAGCCGTTAGTAATTCACTGCCAGACCAGCTCTAGAGCAGCAATATACTGTTGGGCCAGCTCTAGAGCAGTAATTCACTGCTGGGCCAGCACTAGAGCAGTAATTCACTTCTGGTGAGTCATCCATCAATCACTATCACTAGCTAGCTCCCAGTAGTGCATTGGTGCTTCTGAGTCTGCCAAGGTATGTTTTTCAACAAATGAGAACAAAGTTAATTTGATAATAGAAGTAAACTGAAAAGCCTCTTAAAATGTCATGCTCTATCAAAATAAGTGTGCAATTTTAAACAACTTTCAAAATTACGTATCTAGTTTACTTTGTTCTTTTGTTATCCTTTGTTGAAAAGCATACCAACGTAGGTTCAGAAGCAGCAATGCACTACTGGGAGCTAGTTGCTGATTGGTGGTTGCACATATCTTGTGATTGGCTCACCTTATGTTTTCAGCTAACTGCCAGTAGTGCATTGCTGCTCCTTCAACAAAAGATACCAAGCAAATAGCAAAGCTGATAATAGCTCTAAAGCGAAAATGTATTGTGACCGTTAACAGATTTTGAGATGATATGTTTTATAGATAAATTAAAGAAATATATGTTATCTAAATCCTACAGTCTACTAACTAGAAATGAAGTCAGATTGCCTAACTATGTACGTAGTTGGGAGGTCAAGCTAGGGTTAGCGATTAATAAGGAAAATTTGTATAACATTTTAAAGCGAACAGCAAAGTTATCTATATCAGCCAATTTCAAGACGAGATGGTACTTGACTCCAATCAGATTGGTAAAGATATAACTCTATTATTATTATTATTATTATCAGGTATTTGTAGAGCGCCGACAGATTCTGCAGAGCTATAAACATAGGCGGTATACAAGATAACATTTATAGGGATCAAATGGGTAGAGGGCCCTGCCGAGAGTCGCACTGTTGCAGTCGGCTCTTATGAAGGTGACCTACAAACAGCTGGCCTCATAGGCTTACATGCTAAGGGGTTCAAGGGGAAAGCAAAGGAGTTAGGAAAGGTTAGTGTAGGTTGTATGCATCCCTGAACAGTAGAGTCTTTAAGGAGTGCTTGAAGCTTACAAACTAGGGGAAAGTCTTGTGGAGCGAGGCAGAGAGTTCCACAAGTTAGGGGCCAGTCTAGAGAAGTTCTGTAGACTGGAATGTGAGGAGGTAATAAGAGAGGAGGAGAGTAGGAGATTGTGAGCAGAGTGAAGAGGACAGGAGGGAGAATATCTGGAGACAATGTCTGAGATATAGAGGGGAGCAGTGCTATTGAGGGCCTTGTATGTCAGAGTCAGAATTTTGTGATTAATTCCGAAAGCTAGAGGAAGCCAGTGAAGGGATTGGCATTGGCATTGGTAAGATGAGCCTATCAGAGGCAGTCATTATGGGTTGTAAAGGAGCTAGTTGACAGCTAGGGAGACCAGACAGGATGGAGTTGCAGTAGTCAAGACGAGAAAGGACGAGAGTGGATTAAAATCTTAGTTGTGTCTTGTCTAAGGAAATGTCTAATTTTAGAGATGTTTTTAAGGTGGATGCGGCAGGCTCATTAACTGAATGAGAGG
Organism: Bombina bombina; assembly: GCF_027579735.1. Lineage (NCBI taxonomy): Eukaryota > Metazoa > Chordata > Amphibia > Anura > Bombinatoridae > Bombina > Bombina bombina. Next base: position 268,953,844 of record NC_069502.1, on the reverse strand, counting down.
AGTGAAAGAAAGATCTGAGTCAAGTGTGTCCCCAAGACATCGGGCATGTGGGGTAGGGTTAATGATGGAGTTATCGACAGTTATAGAGAAAGTCTACAGACCATTGATGGAACAACTGTGGTATGGCGGTATCAATGGAACATATTAATAAGAATAGATGGGAGCACCAGTCACAGGTGTCAAGTAGCTTTATTAAATAACAAATGCTACAAATAAGAAGCTCAAAACTAAAGCTCCATATGTAAACGAAAAACAGTTCAATCACAATAAACAGTCAGCATGCACTTGGAAATCCAAAGGGAGGAAGGATGAACAGCTGATGCGTTTCGGCTCATGACAATAATCTAAGCTGTTTAAAAGTTAAAACAACCCGCCCTTCTTGTAGGGCTTCCTGTCTTCCCATTGGTCCAGTATTTAGCCAATAGAAAACCAACAATACATGTACAGACACAGTATTATTTTACAGTCGCAATCAAATATGCAGATTCTGGTAATTGCCTAGTATTCATCATGTTGCACTCTGTAAATTAACAACATTTAATACATTTTATACATAGTTGCATTGTTAAATAAAATTGTGCTAAATTTGCTAGATCGCAACCCAGCATCTGAGTGAATCATGCATATGTATGAATTATTCTAACAGATAAGTACTTACATTGGGGATAGTATACACACTACATATCATATACAATGAAAACCTATGGTACATATTTACATACCTCGCGGTCAATTTATTATTGGCCGAATTGGGCCAATTCACCCTGTTTCAGCGCGAACCGGAAACAGGAGTTAAGAAGTAGTGGTGTATAGACCACTGCTCCTTAACTCATACGCCACCTCTGAGGCTGCGTACAGCAATCCACCTGATCCTATACGATCGGGCTGATTGACACCCGAATCTGCAGGGGGCGGTATTGCACAAGCAGTTTACAAGAACTGCTTGTGCAATGCTGAATACAGACAGCGTATGCTGTCCGCATTCAGCGATGTCTGGTAGACATGATACGCTACAGCGTATCATGTCCGCCAGACTTTAATAAATTGACCCCCTGGTTAGAACTCCAAATGCAGATATTTTTAGTGCATATATGGATACATATTTTAATATGGCAAAAATAAATAAATAGAATACTATAATAAAAAATATCCCATTATTAACAGCCATATTATTAAGCTCCAGTATTTACACAGGCTGAATAGCAAGGGCTACATTGTTCCTATAATGACAGAGTGGGTATGGATACCAAAAAAATATATATGTATATATATATATCCCCAAAGGGAAGGTATGCCATGTACCCATGGAGTTAGGATGTGAGAACCGGATATTATGTTTACCATAAGTTTATGACATCATAAATGGAGTTTAATCCCATTGGTGTCCTGGTCTTCAATTTGAAGATCCAGAACACTTCTTTTTTCCCCAAGATTTTTCCTCTGTCTCCTCCTCGCATGGGCAATGGTACCTTTTACTGTGGGTTTGCACAAAATGTTGTACCAGGGTGGCACTGGATTTACCTGTTCTAATACTGGACAGTTGTTCTCTTATTCTGGACTGTGCTCCCCTGGTAGTCAAACCAACATATTGTACCTCACATTGGGTACATGTTATCAAGTAGATAACATATTTAGATCTACAGTTCAGGTATGTCTTGATATCAAACTGTTGCCCTGTAATGAGGACCTAAATGTGTCCCCAAGTGTTACTTTCACAGTCCCTGTAGTTACATCTGTGCATGCCATTAATGGTTAGCCATGCTGACCCTCCCTGCTGTGTTCTTTTCATTTTTTTTGGAGATACCATATAACCAATAGTTCTATTTCTTTTGTAAGAAAATTGACAACCCTTTTTGATGATGTTAGCCATTGTCGTCAGCTGTTAATAGAGAAAAGTGTGTTTTAATAATCTTACAGATTTGAAAGTACTCTTCTGAGTAATTGGTAACAAACAGTAGGCCTTCCATGGGGTTCTCTGTGCTCTGTGTATTACTCTTTGAGATAAAAGTGTTTGACTATCAAAATTATCTACAGCTAGTCGTGCATTTCTAATGATGTTGGATTTGTATCCTCTCTTTTTAAGTCTAGTTTGTAACTCATTGCTTTCTTCCCTATACTTAGTATTGTCCGTTCAATTCCTCTTGACTCGGACAAATTGTCCTTTGGCTACAGCCTTAAAGACACTTGGTGGATGGCAGCTTTTGGCGTGCAGCAATGTATTGCCTGTCATAGGCTTGCGATAAATAGTAGATGTTATTTTAAAATCAGGGGTCCCTGTTAGAGTAATATCCAGATAATTGACACTAATTTAGAAGGTAAATTCTACGTCCTTGTCATTATAATTTAGATACCCAACAAAATCCGGGATTTTGGTACTGTTACCTTTCCACACAAACAGAAGATCATCTATGAACCTCTTAAAGAAAGTAATCTCCTGTTTGTGAGGATTTCTATCTCCAAATATGTGATCCTCCTTCCACCAATCCATAAACAGCTTGGCGTAATCCATAAACAGCTTGGCGTAGGAGGAGGCAAATTTTGCACATTTGGAGATAGAATTGTCCTTCAAATTAGAAAAATATGTGTGAGAAGAAAGTTAGTAACCCTCACTATGAATTTACACAAATCATTGTCATTGGCATAGTTAGTGCTTTTGCATGTAATATGTTATGGCTTTCAATTCCTCCTCATGTGGGATTGAATAGTACAATGATCTAACATCCACAGTAATCCAAGTAAAATCCTTACTGTCTGAAACCAAGTTCAGCATATGCTTGGTATCCTGTGCAAAGCTTGCTAGGAACATACCCTTTGGACTTGTCCATTTTTGGCAATTTTTTGGAAAAAGGTGATATTTTGCTTACAGAAAATAGTTGTTAATCCAATGTCAATTGATTTATAATAGCAATTTTAAATGTAAAAATGTAGATAGAACGAAAGCATATCTTTTTTCAAATAATGCTTAATATTGCTAAATCATTAAAGGTATAGTAAACACCAAAAATGTTATTGTTTCATAAAATAGATAATCGCTTTATTTACCATTCCCCAGTTTTACATAACCAACACTGTTATAGAAATTATAATATTATATATATAATTAAAATACTTTTTTATCTCTCTACTAATCTTGTATCTAAGCTTCTGCAGACTGCCCCTTATTTCAGTTCTTTTGACAGACTTGCATTTCAGGCAATTAGTGCTGACCCTTAAATAACTGTGCTTGAGCACAATGTTATTTATATAAAACACAAACTAATGCCCTCTAGCTGTGAAAAACTGTCAAGTGCATTCAGATAAGAGGTGGCCTTCAAGGGCTTAGAAATTAGCATATGAGTCTACCTAGGTTTAGCTTTCAACTAAGAATACGAAGAGAAAAAAGCAAATTTAATCATGAAAGTAAATTAGAAAGTTGTTTAAAATTACACGCCCTTTCTGATTCATGGAAATTTAGTTTGGACTTTACTATCCCTTTAAAGGGACATTAAACACTAGATAAATGCTAGATAGAATGCTGCATTCAAAGAATAGATTAGTCTGAGAATAACATGTAGATGTATTTTTTTAGAAGTTTCATTATCTGTTTAAATATTGACAAAATAAGTGTAAAGTTTCAGAATGGAATTACAGGATAAGAGGACAAAATAAATAATGAAAGTATATCTGCAAGTTTTATTTATATATACAATTTATCATTTTATATTACCATCTCAAAGTGTTTAATGCCCCTTTAATATTGAGATATTGGGACAAAAATGGACATTCCAAATTATAAAGAGTGGACAGAGTTGGTGGAGAACATTATAAGGTGCAAAAAAATATTATTTTTCATTGGGCTGTCCGGTTGACGGAGTGCACACGCTCCACGAGGGGAGCCAAGATGGCGGCCAGCTCCACGAGCAGCAAGGATGTTGTAGTTGTTCGTATAGGGGTGCCCAGGATAGGTATACGCAAACAGATAAGAAAATTACAGTGTATTCTGGAATACGTAAGATTAAAGGATAATTATTAAAAGGTTGATATTTTTTTCTATGTATCTTTCGTTCTAGTTTTAATGTTAATACTTATGTATTAGTATGAATAAAGATTTATTGGAATATACGTTTTTATGTATAAAAGTATTAAATGCTAATAATAAAAAAAGTTTTTAAAACAACATGCTCTATCTGAATCATGAAAAAAAAAACATAATTTATGCTTACCAGATAAATTCCTTTCCTTCCTGGCAGGGAGAGTCCATGACTTCATTCCTTACTGATGGGAAATACAACACCTGGCCACCAGGAGGAGGCAAAGACACCCCAGCCAAAGGCTTAAATATCCCTCCGACTTCCTCTATCCCCAGTCATTCTGCCGAGGGAACAAGGAAAAGTAGGAGGTGCTTCAGCCGAAGCAAACACATCAAACTTGTAAAATTTAGAAAAAGTGTGTAAGGAGGACCAGGTAGCCGCCTTACAAATCTGATCCATTGAGGCTTCGTTCAAGAGGAAGCCACTGCTCTAGTGGAATGAGCCGCTATCCTCTCAGGAGGCTGTTATCCCGCTGTCTCATAAGCCAAGCGGATGACACTCCTTAACCAGAAAAATAGAGCAGTCGTAGTAGCCTTCTGCCCCTTATGCTTCATTGCATAGATGACAAAAAAGAGGAAGATTGTCTGAAATCCTTAGTAGCATGAAGATAGAACCACTTCTAGATTGTGAAACAACGTTCCTTCGCTGAAGAAGGATTAGAACACAAGGAAGGAACATCAATTTCTTAATTAATGTTATGATTCGACACCACCTTAGGGAGGAACCCTAGTTTGGTAAGTAAAACCACCTTATCAGCCAGAAAAAAACAGATAAGGGGGATCACATTGCAAAGCAGAAATCTCAGAAACTCTGCGAGCAGAGGCAATAGCCAACAAAAAAAGAACCTTCCAAGATAACAATTTAATGTCAACAGTATGCATAGGCTCAAACAGAGCCTGTTGCAAAAAAATAAGAAAAAGATTGAGGTTCCAAGGCGGAGCCCCAGATCTAAACACAGATGTGATCCTAGCCAGAGCCTTAACAAAGAACTGCACATCCGGAAGCTTAGCCAATATTTTGTGCAGTAACACCGACAGGGCCGATATCTGTCCCTTCAGGGAACTAGCAGATAGACCCTTCTCCAGTCCACCCTGGAGAAAAGATAAAATTCTGGCAACCTTAACCTTATAGTATATAGTGTAAAAGGCCCAGCACTAGTACCCAGGCAAATAGGTGCACGCTGTAGGGACCTATTAACCTTATGCCAGGAAAAACCACACTTTATGGTAGATATGACGAGTAACTGGCTTACGAGCTTGAAGCAGAATGCCAATAACACTCTCAGAGAACCCTCTCTTGACTAAGACTAAGGGTTTAATCTCCACGCAGTCAGCCTCAGAGAATCTAGATTTTGATGAATGAAGGGAAAGTTGTACACACCCGGAATGTGGATCACTGACAGCGTACATTTGTGAGTCTCTGTCCACTCTTGTATCTGAGATACTTCTCTCATCACCAAGGAACTTCTCGTTCCCCCCTGATGATTGATATAGGCAACCAAGGTTATACTGTCTGATTGGAATCTGATAAAATGTGATGAACCCAGAAGGGGCCAAGCCTTCAAGGCATTGAAGATTGCCCGGAGTTCCAAAATATTGATTGGAAAGGAGGACTCCTCCTGAGTCCACAGATCTTGTGCCTTCTTGGCATCCCAAACGGCTCCCAGCCGGAAAGGCTTGCTCCCATAGTCACAATCTCCCAGGATGGTCTCAAAAAACACGTGCCTTGGGACAGATTATCTGGACAGAGCCACCAGGAGAGCGAGTCTCTCGACAGGCTGTCCAGCGCAGTCTGTTGAGACAGATCTGAATGGTCGCCGTTCCATTGTCTCAGCATGCATAGTTGTAAGGGTCTGAGATGGAATCTGGCAAAAGGAATGATGTCCATGCAGGACACCATGAGTCCGATTACCTTCATACACTGAGCGACTGAGGGTCTTGAGGAGGCCTGGAGGGCAAGACATGTAGAGGTTAGCTTGCAACATCTCTGATCTGTGAGGAATATTCTCATGGATATGGAGTCTATTATAGTTCCCAGAAAATTCACCCTTGTACTTAGAACTCTTTTACAAGTTTATCTTTCATCCATGTGATCGAAGAAGATTGAGAAGGGACTTCAAATGTTCTTCCGCTAGACGAAAAGATGGTGGCTGTACCAAGATATCGTCATGGTAAGGCGCTACTGCAATACTTTGTGTTCTGGCAACAGCTAGAAGAGCCCCCAGAACCTTTGTAAATATCCTTGGAGCAGTAGCTAGGCCAAACAGAAGAGCTATGAACTGGAAGTGCTGGTCCTCAGTGCTGGTCCTCAGGAAAGAAAACCTCAGGAACTGAAAATGTTCCCTGTGAATCGGGATGTGAATATATGCATCCTTCAGGTCTATTGTGGTCATAAACTGTCCTTCCTGAACTAGAGGAAGGGTTGGCCGTATTGTCTCCATCTTGAAAGAGGAGACAATACACAGAAACTTATTTAGGCACTTTAGGTCCAGAATTGGACGAAAAGTTCCCTCCTTCTTTGGAACCACGGAAAGGTTTGAATAAAACCCCAAACCTCTTTCTGCTGTAGGTACCGGGACAAATACTCCTAGAGAGGAGAGATCCTGTACGCAACCTAAGAAGGCAGCCCTCTTTTCTGGTCTTGTAGACAGACTGGAGAGTAGGAATCTGCCCCTGGGTGGATGAGACTTGAATCCTAAACTGTATCCTTGAGATACAACCTTCAGGACCCAAGGGTCCTGTACGTCCTGGAACCAAGCGTCTGAAAAAAGAGACAGTCTGCCCCCTACTCGATCAGATCCCAGATCGGGGGCCGCCCCTTCATGCCGATTTGTTCTTGGCAGGCTTCTTAGTCTGTTTGGACTTATTCCAGGAGTGAGCTGGCTTCCAAGTACCCTTGGGCTGCTCGGACTTGGAAGAAGATTGCTGTCGTTGTGACTTGTAAGCATGAAAGGAACGAAAATTAGACAGTTGCCGTCCCTTAGGCCTATTCTCCTTGTCCTGCGGTAGGAAGGCACATTTCTCTCTGGTAACTGTAGAGATAATGGAGTCCAGCCCTGGACCGAATAAAATCTTCCCCTTTAAGGGAAGAGAAAGATGTCTCGATTTAGAAGTCATATCCACAGACTAATACTTCAACCAGAGAGCCCAGCATGCTAGAACCGCAAAGCCAGCAGCCTTTGCATTTATGCGAATAATCTGCATATTCACGTCACTGATGAAGGAGTTAGCAATTCTCAGTGCTTTAATTCTCTCCTGAATATCCTCGAGGTGGGTCTCCACCTCAATGAGCTCCAACAGAGTGTCGTACCAGTAGGAAGATGCTCCAGCAACCACAGCTACAGCTGCCGCAGGTTGAAATAAAAACCCTGTTAGTTGAAACATCTTCCTCAGAAAAGTTTCTATTTTCTTATCCATAGGGGCCTAGTTATCAAGCCGTCAACCTCAAATACGCTGGAATTCCACAGCGTATTTGTGGCGAGGCTGATTCGCCTTAGTTATCAAAGGCTAGATCCCGGCAAAAGTAGAATTTTGTGACGTAAACTTTGATCCGCCGGACTCAGTCCGACACAGATCGATTCTTACGTCACTCCAGATGTTCCGCACACAAGTGCGGCACAATCTGACTACTTTTGCTAGTTATCAAAAAACTAGCAGGTACGCTCGGCACTTTTACGGTCCAGCGTACCTGGTTTTCAAACCGCCACCCGGGAGGCGGCGGATCCCATAGGAATCAATGGGAGTCTGACCATAGCGAAAGTACAAGTTCGCTGCTGACAGACATCCCATTGATTCCTATGGGAGCTGTCTACAACTAACACCCTAACATGTACCCCGAGTCTAAACACCACTAATCTGTCCCCCCCTACACCGCCGCAACTAAATAAAGTGTTTAACCCCTAAACCGCCGCTCCTGGAGCCCACCGCAAGCTACTATATAGATATTAACCCCTAAACTGCCGCTCCCATAGCCCACCGCAACTATAATAAATGTCTTAACCCCTAAACCGCCGCTCCCGGAGCCCACCGCCACCTACATTATACCTAGTAACCCCTATCCTGCCCCCCCTATACCGCCGCCCTCTATAATAAAGTTATTAACCCCTATCCTGCTGATCCCGCACCTCGCCGCAAATAAATAAATCGTTTAACCCCTAAATCGCCGCTCCCTGAACCCGCCGCAACCTATATTAAATTTATTAACCCCTATCCTGCCCCCCCTACACCGTCGCCACCTATAATAAATTTATTAACCCCTATCCTGCCCCCCCTACACCGTCGCCACCTATAATAAATTTATTAACCCCTATCCTGCCCCCCCCTACACCGTCGCCACCTATAATAAATTTATTAACCCCTATCCTGCCCCCCACTACACCGCTGCCACTGTAATAAAATTATTAACCCCTAAACCTAAGTCTAACACATCGCCCGGATCGAAGACTTCTTCAGCGCCACTTGGAGGATCACTTCATCGGATGGAAGATTTCTTCAGCGCCGCTTGGAGGATAACTTCTTCCGCTCCGGATGTCCACTTCGGTTCCATCGTTGCTCGGCTGAGTGAAGACGACTCAAGGTAGGATGATCTTCAGGGGATTAGTGTTAGGTTATTTTAAGGGGGGTTTGGGTTAGATAAGGGGTATGTGGGTGGTGGGTTTAATGTTGGGGGGGGTTGTATTTATCTTTTACAGGCAAAAGAGCTGAATTCTTTGGGGCATGCCCCACAAAAGGTCCTTTTAAGGGCTGGTAAGAAAAAAGAGCTTTGAACTTTTTAAATTTAGAATAGTGTAGGGCATTTTTTTATTTTGGGGGGGTTTGTTATTTTATTAGGGGGCTTAGATTAGGTGTAAGTAGCTTAAAATTGTTGTAATATTTTTAAAATGTTTGTAACTTATTTTTTTTATTTTTTGTAACTTAGCTTTTTTATTTTTTGTAACTTAGCTTTTTTATTTTTTGTACTTTAGTTAGTTTATGAAATTGTATTTAATTGTAGTTATTTGTAGTTAATTTATTTAATTAATGTAATGATAGTGTAGTGTTAGGTTTAATTGTAACTTAGGTAAGGATTTATTTTACAGGTAATTTTGTATTTCTTTTAGCTAGGTAGTTATTAAATAGTTAATAACTATTTAATAACTATTCTAACTAGCTAAAATAAATACAAAGTTACCTGTAAAATAAATATAAATCCTAAGATAGCTACAATGTAATTATTAATTATATTGTAGCTATCTTAGGGTTTATTTTACAGGTAAGTATTTAGTTTTAAATAGGAATAATTTATTAAAGTATAGTGTAGTGTTAGGTGTAATTGTAACTTAGGTTAGTTTTTAGTTTACAGGTACATTTCTCTTTATTTTAGCTAGGTAAGCTATTAAATAGTTAATAACTATTTAATAGCTATTGTACCTAGTTAAAATAAATTGAAAGTTACCTGTAAAATAAAAATAAATCCTAAGATAGCTACAATATAATTATTATTTATATTGTAGCTATATTAGGGTTTATTTTACAGGTAAGTATTTAGTTTTAAATAGGATTAACTTAGATAATAAGAGAAATATTATTTAGATTTATTTAATTAATATTTAAGTTAGGGGGGTGTTAGGGTTAGTGTTAGACTTAGGTTTAGGGGTTAATAATTTTATTACAGTGGCGGCGGTGTAGTGGGGGGCAGGATAGGGGTTAATAAATTTATTATAGGTGGCGACGGTGTAGGGGGGGCAGGATAGGGGTTAATAAATTTATTATAGGTGGCGACGGTGTAGGGGGGGCAGGATAGGGGTTAATAAATTTAATATAGGTTGCGGCGGGTTCAGGGAGCGGCGGTTTAGGGGTTAAACTATTTATTTATTTGCAGCGAGGTGCGGGATCAGCAGGATAGGGGTTAATAACTTTATTATAGAGGGCGACGGTATAGGGGGGGCAGGATAGGGGTTACTAGGTATAATGTAGGTGGCGGAGGGCTCCGGCAGCGGCGGTTTAGGGGTTAATACATTTATTATAGTTGCGGTGGGCTCCGGGAACGTCGGTTTAGGGGTTAATACATTTATAAGAGTTGCGGCGGGGTCTAGGAGCGGCGGTTTAGGGGTTAGTAACTTTATTTAGTTGCGGGGGGCTCCGGGGGCACCGGTATAGGGGGAAGAACAGTGTAGTTAGTGTGGGTGCTTAGTGACAGGCTAGCAAAAAAGCTGTAAAAAAGCCGAAGAGCAGCGAGATCGGATGAGTGATAACTCTCACAGTCCGCTGCTCATCGCCCCGTACTTGGTGCGCGGCTTTTTGACAGCTTTTTTGATAACTTAGGTGAATTTTTGCAGGTCCGCGGCGGCGATGTGAGGCGAGCTTAGGCGGGCGTATTGGGCTGGCGAAGGCAGGAAAAGTAGACACGTTGATAACTAGGCCCCATAGGCTCTCTAAAAGAAGAACTATCCTCCAGAGGGATAGTAGTATGCTTAGCCAGTGTAGAGATAGCGCCATCCACCTTAGGGATGGAGCCCCACAAATCTAATTAAGAGTCAGGGACCGGGAATAATTTTTTAAAAGTAGACAAGTTGGAAAAAGAAGTTCCTACTCTTTCCCATTCGTTACTAATAATGTTCGCCATCTTAACTAGCACAGGAAAAGTCAGAGGGACCTTCCTATCTTCATAAACCCTGTCTAATTTAGGGATCTTAGGTTTCTAAGGGAGTGTAACCTCTGTAACCTCTAGTGTAGACAGAACCTCCTTTAATAAAAAAACTCAGATGCTCAATTTTAAATCTAAAGGAGGGTTCCTCCGATGAAGGAGGTTTAGAAACTGAAGTCTTTGACTCAGAAAGCTCACCCTCTGAAGCTACAGAAGTTAACTCATCCTCAGGTAGCTGGGATATAGTAGCTAAAATCTGACAGATATTTAGATGACTCTAGGTCAGGAGAACTATGTTTAGCCTTTCTCTTTTGTTTGTTAGAGCGAGGTAAGGCACTCAGGGCCACAGGCACCACTGATTGTAACTGTGCAACAAAGCCCGCTGGAAAAAGGCCCCCTCCGCATGGAGGATTAGTTGAGCCGCAGGGAACTGCATGTGGAACGGGTAATATAGAAAGGGTAGTAATTTCTCGGTACCCAGATTCCTGAGAAGTAGACGGCTCAGAAGGGAGGTTTGCCTCCCTTCTTAGACTGTAGAACAGTGTTTAGGAAAATGGAACAAAACTGAGCAGGCGGGCAAACCACAGCCTCCTCACAATATAAACAGGAATTATTAATCAGTACAGAAGGAGCGGAACCTTCTAATGTAGTATCAGAGTCCTCAATAGCTTTGTATATACCCAAAAAAGGACAAACAAAAAGAAACGCTTTTATTTAAAAAACGGCACCTTAATACTCCCAATGGCTGGGGCACTCACCACCTCCTAGACCCAGACAGCTAACAGTGAAAACGCTCTCCTCAAGAATGATGTCTGCAGCAGGATCTTAGGAAATGAAAGAGACTGCACCCGGTCACGTGGTGCATAAGACAGGACTTCCCATACTATAAAAAAGGGCGCTAAGCTATTATGAGCTGCGCAACACTTCAAAAACTAAAGTGAAACCTGTTTGTTCCAAGACAAAAAACGCACATCTATGAGCCCAAAAAAACTCATGTTAAGCAGATATAAATCCCCAAGCTGTTCAAATAATCTCCCTGAAGGAGATATTAACCCTTGATCCTATGGAGGTATAAAGGAGCCACACTGTGACCCTGTATAGCGTTTTAAAGTGTATAGATAAAAAATGGTCTTACCCTCCAGGATCCATGCTGTGTAACAGGCACAGCCTCTCAAGTGTGACAGTCTTGCAGCAGCGCTTCTGACATGGACTTGAATGTGTAACAGCAAGCAGTGAAACTCGTCAACACTAATTGCTTAGGAGCTGTTAGCAACAGTCTGGATGGGTTTGCAGAAAAACTTTCCCTGCATCTCTAGACTCTAACTTTCATCAATACTCTCACTGAGAGGTTGACATGATTACTTACAACTCCTGTCCTTTCTTGAAGGGAACATACCCATTACAGGACTATCCAAATCTTCTGACACTTTTCTGCCACCTCCTATAGTGACGAAAGGCAAAGAATGACTGGGGGATAGGGGAAGTAGGGGGGATATTTAAGCCTTTTGGCTTGGGTGTCTTTGCCTCCTCCTGGTGGCCAGGTGTTGTATTTCCTAACAGTTAGGAATGAAGTTGTGGACTCTCCCTGCCTTATGGAAGGAAACGTGGGTTTCATACCCTTTAATGTCCCTTTAAAAAGAATATAAAGGAGCAATAACAAAATGCTCTACAGTATTTTATGACTGTGCAATTGCTTTGACTTCTGCAAAGGGGTTAAATTTAGCACCAAATACCACTCTACTCATAATCTAGCCCTTAATTGGCTCAGCTGTTGTGTTCAGCTCCCTACCAGTAGTATATTGCTGCTCTGGACTGGGGTTAAACACATAGCCATGTACAAGCAATTGGGAAATAATAAAATGCCATAGGGAATTAGTCCCTTTAAGTGTCCTGGACCTACCTCTTACATAGATACTACAAAAATGTGTGTAGTATTTCTTTGAAGACCACATCATACTTCACAGTTTAAACATAACTATTTAGAAATACAAGCTCTTGCTCTTGAAAATATCATAAATGCTTTACTTCCTGGAACAGTTAGTTATAAGGCTTTTTTTTTCAAAGAAAATGTTAATACTGAGCTCCTGGCATCTGGAGCCTGGCATAGGGTGTGTCTATAATTTAGATGACTTATATTGAATCTGTGCTATCATGACTGTACATGCCATGTGATTATTTTATTGTACAATTGAAATGTTTGATATTTACCTATGTTTATCTATTTGTGTAACAATAAATGCTCTGATCATTTTGCACCCACAATATAATTTGCTTCGGAGAAATGGCCTTGTTTTTAAAGTTGCTAAATAGTACAATTACTGTAAACAGTTTCAACCACAGGACTTGCTGAGTCAGTATGTTCCCATGTACACATATAGGGAAAGTAGGTTTAGTTTATTTGCTGTAAACCTAAAGTTGGAATGAGATCAATAGAAATGCAATAATAAAAATAATAAAGGAATAAATGTGGTTAAATTGTTATCCTTTACTTTGAAGTTTTTTTGTTATATTATAAAAAAGCTCACCATACCCTGTATGCCTAGATATGTAGAGCTTCACTTCAATAGGTAAAGCACTTTATTAGATTAACAAAGACTCATTATTTGCTTAGTGCCATCTCATGGAATATCTGCTGAGGTAAAGTACTTTGTCATTCATTATTTGCCTGTGTCATTAGTTCACTACACCTTCCATCCCACACACAGGACACACAGAGAACAATTAGGTAAATTTGTTTTGGTCCTCAGACTAAGCTAACTGCTTAGTATGTCATTAAGTTCTTGCTTATTTAGGGCTCGATTATAAGTGGCGTGCTAACATTTACTCGCAAGCGATATTGGGTTTATCGCAGCTGTTTGCACGCATTGGATGTAGAGTGCGTATTTCAAGTTGGCTAACTGTTTCACAAAACACATCAAAAGTATGCTTAAAGGGACAGTCTAGTCCAAAATTAACTTTGATGATTCAGATAGAGAAGGTAATTTTAAACAAGTTTACAATTTACTTTTATCACCAATTTTGCTTTGTTCTCTTGGTATTCTTAGTTGAAAGCTAAACCTAGGAGGTTCATATGCTAATTTCTAAGCCCTTGAAGGCCGCCTCTTCTCTCAGGGCATTTTGACAGTTTTTCACCACTAGAGGGTGTTAGTTCATGTGTGTCATATAGATTACACTGTGCTCACACACGTGGAGTTCAGGTGAGCCAGCTCTGATTGGCTAAAATGGATGTCTGTCAAAAGAACTGAAATAAGGGGGCAGTTTGCAGAGGCTAAGATACAAGGGCCTAGATTTGGAGTTCGGCGGTAAAAGGGCTGTTAACGCTCCGCGGGCTTTTTTCTGGCCGCACCATAAATTTAACTCTGGTATCGAGAGTTTAAACAAATGCTGCGTTAGGCTCCAAAAAAGGAGCGTAGAGCATTTTTACCGCAAATGCAACTCTCGATACCAGAGTTGCTTACGGACGCGGCCGGCCTCAAAAACGGTTCTCCCATAGGAAACAATGGGGCTGTTTGAGCTGAAAAAAAACCTAACACCTGCAAAAAAGCAGCGTTCAGCTCCTAACGCAGCCCCATTGTTTCCTATGGGGAAACACTTCCTACGTCTGCACCTAACACTCTAACATGTACCCCGAGTCTAAACACCCCTAACCTTACACTTATTAATCCCTAATCTGCCGCCCCCGCTATCGCTGACACCTGCATATTTTTTTTAACCCCTAATCTGCCGCTCCGTAAACCGCCGCAACCTACGTTATCCCTATGTACCCCTAATCTGCTGCCCTAACATCGCCGACCCCTATATTATATTTATTAACCCCTAATCTGCCCCCCTCAACGTCGCCGACACCTGCCTACACTTATTAACTCCTAATCTGCCGAGCGGACCTGAGCGCTACTATAATAAAGTTATTAACCCCTAATCCGCCTCACTAACCCTATCATAAATAGTATTAACCCCTAATCTGCCCTCCCTAACATTGCCGACACCTACCTTCAATTATTAACCCCTAATCTGCCGAGCGGACCTCACCGCTACTATAATAAATGTATTAACCCCTAAAGCTAAGTCTAACCCTAATACTAACACCCCCCTAACTTAAATATAATTTACATCTAACGAAATTAATTAACTCTTATTAAATAACTTATTCCTATTTAAAGCTAAATACTTACCTGTAAAATAAATCCTAATATAGCTACAATATAAATTATAATTATATTATAGCTATTTTAGGATTAATATTTATATTGGCTGATCGGAACAGCCAACAGAATGCGAGCTCAATCTGATTGGCTGATTGGATCAGCCAATCGGATTGAACTTGATTCTGATTGGCTGATTCCATCAGCCAATCAGAATATTCCTACCTTAATTCCGATTGGCTGATAGAATCCTATCAGCCAATCGGAATTCGAGGGACGCCATCTTGGATGACGTCCCTTAAAGGAACCGTCATTCGTCGGGAGACAACGGAAGAAGAGGATGGATCCGCGTCGCCTGCTTCAAGATGGACCCGCTCCGGATGGAAGAAGATTGAAGATGCCGCTTGGAGAAGATGTTTGCCGGTCCGGATGTCCTCTTCTTGCCGGATAGGAGGAAGACTTTGGAGCCTCTTCTGGACCTCTTCAGCACCGGATGATGGATCGCCAACCCCCGCTTGGGTTGGATGAAGATGTTGGAGCCAGGACGGATCGGTGAACCTGGTATGGTGAAGACAAGGTAGGAAGATCTTCAGGGGCTTAGTGTTAGGTTTATTTAAGGGGGGTTTGGGTTAGATTAGGGGTATGTGGGTGGTGGGTTGTAATGTTGGGGGGGGGGGTATGGTATGTTTTTTTTTTACAGGCAAAAGAGCTGAAATCCTTGGGGCATGCCCCGCAAAGGGCCCTGTTCAGGGCTGGTAAGGTAAAAGAGCTTGTAACTTTTTTAATTTAGAATAGGGTAGGGAATTTTTTATTTTGGGGGGCTTTGTTATTTTATTAGGGGGCTTAGAGTAGGTGTAATTAGTTTAAAATTGTTGTAATATTTTTCTTATGTTTGTAAATATTTTATTATTTTTTGTAACTTAGTTCTTTTTTATTTTTTGTACTTTAGCTAGTTTATTTAATTGTATTTATTTGTAGGAATTGTGTTTAATTAATTTATTGATAGTGTAGTGTTAGGTTAATTGTAGGTAATTGTAGGTAGTTTATTTAATTAATTTATTGATAGGGTAGTGTTAGGTTTAATTATATCTTAGGTTAGGATTTATTTTACAGGTAAATTTGTTATTATTTTAACTAGGTAACTATTAAATAGTTCTTAACTATTTAATAGCTATTGTACCTGGTTAAAATAATTAAAAAGTTGCCTGTAAAATAAATATTAATCCTAAAATAGCTATAATATAATTATAATTTATATTGTAGCTATATTAGGATTTATTTTACAGGTAAGTATTTAGCTTTAAATAGGAATAAGTTATTTAATAAGAGTTAATTAATTTCGTTAGATGTAAATTATATTTAAGTTAGGGGGGTGTTAGTGTTAGGGTTAGACTTAGCTTTAGGGGTTAATCAATTTATTAGAATAGCGGTGAGCTCCGGTCGTCAGATTAGGGGTTAATAATTGAAGGTAGGTGTCGGCGATGTTAGGGAGGGCAGATTAGGGGTTAATACTATTTATGATAGGGTTAGTGAGGCGGGTTAGGGGTTAATAACTTTATTATAGTAGCGCTCAGGTCCGCTCGGCAGATTAGGGGTTAATAAGTGTAGGCAGGTGTCGGCGACGTTGAGGGGGGGCAGATTAGGGGTTAATAAATATAATATAGGGGTCGGCGGTGTTAGGGGTAGCAGATTAGGGGTACATAGGGATAACGTAGGTGGCGGCGCTTTGCGGTCGGAAGATTAGGGGTTAATTATTTTAAGTAGCTGGCGGCGACGTTGTGGGGGGCAGGTTAGGGGTTAATAAATGTAATACAGGGGTCGGCGGGGTTAGGGGCAGCAGATTAGGGGTACATAAGTATAACGTAGGTGGCGGTCGGCAGATTAGGGGTTAAAAATTTTAATCGAGTGGCGGCGATGTGGGTGGAGCTCGGTTTAGGGGTACATAGGTAGTTTATGGGTGTTAGTGTACTTTAGGGTACAGTAGTTAAGAGCTTTATGAACCGGCGTTAGCCAGAAAGCTCTTAACTCCTGCTATTTTCAGGCGGCTGGAATTTTGTCGTTAGAGCTCTAACGCTCACTTCAGAAACTACTCTAAATACCAGCGTTAGAAAGATCCCATTGAAAAGATAGGATACGCAAATGGCGTAGGGGGATCTGCGGTATGGAAAAGTCGCGGCTGAAAAGTGAGCGTTAGACCCTTTAATCACTGACTCCAAATACCAGCGGGCGGCCAAAACCAGCGTTAGGAGCCTCTAACGCTGGTTTTGACGGCTACCGCCGAACTCCAAATCTAGGCCAAGGTAATTACAGAGATAAAAAGTGTATTTATATAACTGTTTTGGTCGTGCAAAAATAGGGAATGGGTAATAAAGGGATTATCTATCTTTTTAAACAATAAAAATTCTGGTGTAGACTGTTGCTTTAAAATTACAGTTACACTCATAACACAATCTAGTAAAAATTATTTTAAAAAGTTATAAGGGCTCAGGTGTTAGAAAAAAAAAGCTGCAAAGGGCTTTAACATAGAGATACATGCATATGTCTAAATATGTATATATATATATATATGGTGGAGATAAAAGTTTGAGATTAAAATCCTCCATATTGCAAAAGTAAATCAATATAAATCTTTGCACAGGCACTTAGCACATCTAGGCAAGTATCCCCGCTTGCCTTTACCCAGTAAACCTCAATACACATTGTTGTTACCAATGCACAAGAGGATTCTGGCCAGGGGTGAATGCAGCAAAAAAAAAATACTATATATATATATATATATATATATATATATATATATGTGTGTGTGTGTGTATACATATTTATTTATAAGTGTCTATATGTATTTACAGATATATATATATATATATATATAAAGTCCTAGATAGGATAGCACAATCTTACTGAAGTAATGCCACGGTGCTCTGCTACAAACATAACAATCTTCTCCAAAAAGCAGGCAACTCACTGGTCTTTGTAGTAAAACTTAGAATTTATTATGTCAGTTTAAAAAACAAACGTTTCGGCACTGCATTGTGCCTTTGTCAATGTTATACAGAAAAGTACAAGGACAGAGTGCACCCTAGTACCCTGGATCAGTGAACAAACATTTAAAAACAACCCCCTTAAATAGAAGGAGACAACATTACCCCACTACGACTTTGCCGCCAAAGCATTTGCATGTTCATCCAATTAGCTAGACGATACGTCACGCTGGCACGCTAGCCGTGCCTAGCGTGATGACGCATAGCACGGCGTTGTTATGACAACGTCCCAAGCGTTGCATCAGTATACAAGTCAAATAATAGGAGATCACCAGGAGACAGTCTGCGCATGTTCAGAACCAACCGTATTCATGAAGCGCATCGGTTGCTCTAGGCAACCAGTGTAAACCTGTCAACCTGGCGGATGAAAACCGCTCTAGGTGTCTCATATTATGTGGCTAAGGCGTGTACTCAAGGAATATTAGATCTTATCAGCCTAGCAAATCGCACAACTCACATGATAAAAATCTATCCAATAAGAATACATGCAAATGTAAATATGTTATGCTACTGAAATGCAAGTCTGCAAGATGTATAATACTTCATTGTCTAAGAATTATATGCAACAACGTGTGTTAAAAAGTATATATACAGAAAAAAATATATTAATAGATTTAAATATACATCAAGCCCATGGAGTACGGTAGTAACCATAACAGTGAGGTGTTCACTAGCTCAAGCCAGATGGACATAGGCATCGATTTCAATAGAAAGGGCTGAAATCCAAAGTGGTATTGAGTCCTTTTGGGGTCATAGTTCCCAACTTATGAATCCACCTGCTCTCGCATTGGAGTAATTTTTTACCCCTGTCACCACCCCTTGGATTTGGTGGGACATGGTCAATCAACATTGATCTAATGCTTGACACTGGATGTTTGTAGTTTGCACAGTGGCGTGCCACCGGTTGGTCCGAGTCACCATCTTTCAGTGCTTCCCGTATGGCATGGCGATGGTTTGCCATCCTGTCGCGGAAGGAAGTTATTGTTTTACCGATGTAGATGAGGGAACACGGACAGGACAACATGTAGATCACATAGGTGCTGGTGCAGCTGAGGCGATGGTTTATTTTAAACCTTTGGTTCTTATGGGGGTGTTGGAAAGACTCCCCTTTACACATGCTGTTGCACGTTGTACAGCTCCCACAAGGGAAGCAACCTTTTTTGGATGTCTTGAGCCATGTTTCCTTTTTGTAGTGGTTAACAGGATCTGCTTTAACCAAGATGTCCCTCAGGTTCCTTGCTCTACGATAGACCACCCTTGGAGCGTTCAACTTCTGAAACGGTAACATGGGGTCTGTCCCCACCACTGGCCAATGGCGACGTGCTGCATTGGCTAGGCGGTCACAACCAGGTGTGTATGTGGTGATCAAGTTCAGTTGTTCAGACTGTTCCCTTTTAGGAACCCTGGTGTCCTGTAAAGTGTCCGTGCATAGCAATTTCTCCTGTATCTCACAGATGTCAGTCATGGGATAACCCCTTTTGTTCAATTTCAAGCCCATTTCTTTAACTTGGGTAACCTGTGAACACCTTTCACTGTTGTTTCTCAGTGCTCTAGTGAGCTGGGAGGTGAGAATACCCTTTTTCTGGGTGTCCCGGGTGAAAGCTGCTGGCATGCAACAAAGAGTTGCGATCTGTGGGCTTAGAGTACAATTTAGTACCAAATCGACAGCCATCAGCATCACTCACCTTGAACAAATTGAGATCCAGAAAATTAACATTATCTAAGCTGTATTCCAGCTTAAAACGAATAGGGCTAGCCATGAGGTTCAAATGTGACACCCACCCACGCAAAGACACTTCATCGCCTCTCCATATCAAGAGAACATCATCGATGTAGCGTGTGTAAAAAGTCACCAATGGATGTTCAAAAGGCTTCATGAGCTCCTGTTCATACCATGACATGTAAATATTTGCGTAAGTGGGTGCCACATTGGACCCCATGGCTGTGCCGGCTATCTGGAGGTAATAGCAGTCCTCAAATTTAAAATAATTCTTCTCCAGGCAAATAGTCAATAATTCACACAAGAACTCAATAGGGGGACCACTGTAATGAATATTGTTAGTCACCATGGACCTGACCGCCTCGACCCCCCCAACGTGGGGGATCACCGTGTAGAGGCTATCTACGTCCATGGTGACCAGGATGTCATCCTGTCTAAGATCAACAAAATCAGTGAGTCTCCTCATTAGGCAAGGCGAATCTTGTAAATAAGCCTTTGTATTTTTGACAATATCCTGTAGGAAAGAGTCAACAAAAATGGCAATGTTGGTTAATACCGAGCCCCGGGCAGACACAATGGGTCTGCCTGGGGGGTTCACTAAAGTTTTGTGAACCTTAGGCAGTAGATATAGTACAGGGACTATAGGGTGTTCAGTGGTTAGAAACAGCAATTCTTTTTCAGTAATGAAACCAGCCTCCAAGCTACATTGTAGAAAAATATCAATTGCCTTTTTATATATTTGTGTTGGATTCCCTCTCAATTTGACATAGGTTTCAGTGTCAGCCAGTTGTCTTAAGGCTTCACTGCGGTAGTCAGTATAATCAAGAACCACAATGGAACCACCCTTATCTGCAGGACGCACAATGACTGTTCTATCCTTGCTCAACTCATTCAGTGCTTGCCTTTCAGCAGTGCTGAGATTAGGGTAGGGAGCAATCTGAGATTCATCATTGATACTGTGAGTGAGTAACCTCGTATAGTTCCTAATAGAGGGGTGGGTATTTGGTGGTTCAAAAGCTGACTTTTTCTTATGTAGATCAGGTGAATAAGCCTGTTCTCTGAAGTGGTCCTTAAGCTTGAGTTGTCGTTGAAACCTATGGATATCGACCAATCTCTCAAAAGGATCAGTGTGGGGAGTTGGGACAAAGGATAAGCCATGATTCAATAACGAAATCTCAGCCACACTGAGTGGTCTACTGCTGAGATTAAAAACAATATCTATTTCTTTCTCACTTGTTTTTGTTTTGCATTTGTGACCTCCCCTACGGGTCTTGAATTTCCTTGGCCTTTTTTCGCCATATGTTGTATTGGAGGTTTTAGGGTGGACCTTGTAGCTACCCCTAAAAAAGGTTGTTGGCTATTCTCAGTGGGCCCTTCATTATCTTTAGTTGTTTCACTTTCAGAGGAATCCCCTCCGCTACTGTCCACAATACTTAAGGTATTCTTGGATCTGTAATTTCTGCGACGTCTGAACGGCACTTCATCTTTGCCATATAACCACTTGTACACCCGCCTTTCCCTGTAGTCATTTTCCACACTATTAACCTTTTTATTTTTGAAAGCAATTAAATCATTACGGTATTTATTAGCCAAACCATCTAATTTGTTGACCCAGTCCTGGCTAGTGTCACTGTTTAAAATGTGGAGACTCTGCGTCTTTATGGTGTCCAATTCAGATTTAATCTTGACCTCTAGTCTGGTGACCTCCTCTATAACTAAGAGAATGAGGTCATATGAACATTTGTTCAAAATTGAACACCATCTTTTGCAGAACTCCACATTTTGTCTCCCAAGGGTAGGTATGTTTTTCACCCTGAACCCCCTGGGTATAAATTTCTTCCTAAAATAGCCTGATAAGAACACTGCATGTAAGTGATAGTCAACCTCCTTCCTGCGCAAATTGAGTAATTTGTGGTATATATTAATAGGTGTCTCACCTCCCAGCTCACAAGTTTCATCTGAGACCAGAATCCTGTCTGCATCATCGTCAGTGAATGCTAGGGGATCTGTATTGAAGTCCTCCTCATTGTATGCTGTATCCGTAATAGCTGCAGCCTCCGCCATCACAATAAAAAGACAAAAGTGGGGATATGTTGAAAACTAAAACCAATAGAGCAAATGTGTAAAATGATCCTGAGTAGATGCAACACTTCTATTTAAGGGGGTTGTTTTTAAATGTTTGTTCACTGATCCGGGGTACTAGGGTGCACTCTGTCCTTGTACTTTTCTGTATAACATTGACAAAGGCACAATGCAGTGCCGAAACGTTTGTTTTTTAAACTGACATAATAAATTCTAAGTTTTACTACAAAGACCAGTGAGTTGCCTGCTTTTTGGAGAAGATTATATATATATATATATATATATATATATATACACATATTAACACATAAATACATATGTACACAGACCACATATGTAAATATATATATATGTGCATTGGAGCCCTTTTCAGTCAAGTAGATGAAAACATATAAAAGCATATTTATGCAATATTCATATTTAATAAAGGTTTTAACAATGTATTTACTGTAAATATTTCACATTCCAATGTTCTGCACATAGCAGAATATGTTCTAAGTATTTATAACTTGATATTCATATATATATATATATATATATATATATATATATCTGTATATATCTATATCCATATCTATATATAATCATCTATATATAGATATATATTTTACCAAAATACTATCAGTTATATATGGAAACATGTATTTATGAATAAATAGAACATATTCTGCTATGTGAAGAACATTGGAAAGTAGGGTGTTTTTTTTTTACTTTTCTTGCTCCATTGACTTGGGGACTATGGGCAAATATGTTAACGAGTGCGCAATATTTTTAACTTTGTTTATTTTACGCGCATCGGGTTAGCACACGATTGAAAACTCTCCTTTATTTTATTGATCTAATGGGTATTTCAAAAGTGAAATAGATATAGCACTAGCGATGTTAGGTATCTTTAGCTTTGTCTCAATTTATCTCTTCCCGAATAGATAAAAAATTATTTCAGTACAAAGTAAAAATGGTAGAGACAAAGTGCTAAACAGCAAAGATACCAGGAGGATAATTTGAGTATATAAAATTGTATTCAATTTATTTGAGCAAACTGCTCCTATAAAAATGTATCACATTAGTTAAAAATAATCACATAAATTTTAAAAACACAGAATATTTATATATTTAAAAAGTCCAACTGTATGTCTATATATACAGGGTATATTAGAACTTTGCAGAAAATATATATGCTTCAGTTCCTACACAGAGTGTACCACACCGTTTTTCACCTATATGTACATACAAAGGGGCATATTTATCAAGTTCCGTATGGAGCTTGATGCCCCGTGTTTGACTTGAAGGCTCGCCGGAAACACAAGTTATGAAGCAGCGATCTAAAGACCGCTGCTCCATAACCTGTCCACCTGGTCTGAGGCGGCGGACAGACATCGCCAGAAATCAACCCGATTGAATATGATCGGGTTGATTGACACCCCCTGATAGCGGCATGGGGCGGCATTGCACCAGCAGTTCACAAGAACTGCTGGTGCAATGATAAATGCAGAGAGCGTATGCTGTCGGCATTTATTGATGTGCAGCGGACATGATCCGCAATATCGGATCATGTCCGCTCGCACAATGATAATTCGGCTCCAAAGTCTTGATTTGAATGGATAGCAATTTTATAGGTTAAAATGAGAGTTTGGCCAATCCACATTTCAATTCAAATGACAGTTCTACCTATTTTTGTAGCTTATGTGCGAGGATTAAAATAAAGTAGAGTAATACTTGTATTCAACTTCGTCACTGTGAAATAACAATGCGTGGAAGCACAGGTAGCTTACCGACTGTGTTTGTACCGATTCTCATCAGACTTACGGTACTTAGCTCCTTTACAGCATATTTTCCCTCTGAGGTTCCACTTCAGGTTTTGTTTGTTTTAATTCAACCCGGCAATCCGGTATATACCAGGACCTCACTGGTATATTTCCAATGTGTTAAGTCCGGTTTCACAGTCAGCTGTGTGTTGCTCGATCGGCATCCAGGTATCACATGTGACTTGTGACATAACTATTTTGCCGAGAGCTGTAATAGGATCCAAATATTAGCTGAACATAATACAATATAGCAACAACCGTTGCAAAATTGACACTTTTCCTCTTTCCCTCCGTTCACCATGTAAACTCATCAGGGTTAGAGTAGATTTTCAGCTATTTGATGTAGATACATTAACGCATTTCACCGCTTCATGGCTTTATCAAGACAAAAATGATTTTTCTTCCTCTCACTTTTTAAATAGCCCTCCTCTCATTTTCATTGGTTCTCCATTTTTTCAAATTTTAAGGTGGAATTGTGTGTTTTTTAGTGCAGTTATAGTTCTTAATTTTTGTGCTCAGGTATTTTTCATAGATTGTTATTACATTTACATACAAAAAAGGGTTTGAAAATGTTTATAGCAAGTTATAGGAACTACTAATATGTAGTAAAGTAGTAGTAAGGAATAAACTTATATTCTAACAGTTTATCAATATATAATTCAAAGACAGATAATTTTAAGATGGACTAGATCTCTTTAATGCAATTAATGGTGCTTTTTCAAGTTCAATACAATTTTGAGTAAGGAAAATTAATGATGTACAAATATAAAGAGCAGTAAATGTATGTATGTAAATGTAATAACAATCTACAAAAAATACCTGAGCACAAAAATAAGAGCTATAACTGCACTAAAAACCACACAATTCCACCTTAAAATTTGGGAAACTGGAGAACCAATGAAAATGAGAGGAGGACTATTTAAAAAGTGAGAAGAAGCAAAATAATTTATGTCTTGAAAAAGCCCATGAAGCAGTAAAACGCATTGACGTATTTACATCTACTAGCTGAAAATCTACTCTAACCTTGAGGAGTTTACATGGTGAACGGAGGGAAAGAGGAAAAATGTCAATTTTGCAACGGCCGTTGCTACATGCTATTATATTCAGCTAATACTTGGATCCTATTACAACTCTCACAAAATAGTGATGTCATGAGACACATGTGATCCCTGGATGCCGATTGAGCAACGCACAGCTGACTGTGAAACCGGACTTAACACATTGGAAATACGCCAGTGCAGTCCTGGTATCTACCGGATTTCTGGGTTGAATTAAAACAAACGAAACATGCAGTGGAGCCTCAGAGGGAAAATATGCTGAAAAGGAGCTAAGAACCTTAAGTCTGATGAGAATCGGTACAAACACAGCCGGTACGCTACCTGTATTTTTCTAAGTGCTTCCATGCATTGTTATTTCACAGTGATAAAAACTGAATACAAGTATTACTCTACTTTATTTTAATCCTTGCACACAAGCTACAAAAATAAGTAGAACTGTCATTTGAATTAAAACGTGGATTGGCCAAATTCTCTTTTTAACTTATAAAATTGCTATCCATTTGTAAAAAAGCCCCTTTGAAGCTCTGTTCAGAGAGATACCATCTCCAATTAGTTTCACTTGTCCAAAGAAACTGGTTTAGATATTAAGTCTGAATTCAACAAGAAATTGTAATCCAAAACAATACTTATTACACCATTCAAATCAAGACTTTGTATATACAGTATCTCGCAAAAGTGATAACACCCCTCACATTTTTGTAAATATTTTATTATATCTTTTCATGTGACAACACTGAAGAAATTACACTTTGCTACAATGTAAAGTAGTGAGTGCACAGCCTGTATAACAGTGTAAATTTGCTGTCCCCTCAAAATAACTCAACACACAGCCATTAATGTCTAAACCGTTGGCAACAAAAGTGAGTACACCCCTAAGTGGAAATGTCCAAATTGGACCAAAAGTGTAACTATTTTGTGTGGCCACCATTATTTTCCAGCACTGTCTTAACCCTGTTGGGCATGGAGTTCACCGGAGCTTCACAAGTTGCCACTGGAGTCCTCTTCCACTCCTCCATGACGATATCACGGAGCTGGTGGATGTTAGAGACCTTGCGCTCCACCACCTTCCATTTGAGGATGCCCCACAGATGCTCAATAGAGTTTAGGTCTGGAGACATGCTTGGCCAGTCCATCACATTTACCCTCAGCTTCTTTAGCAAGGCAGTGGTCATCTTGGAGGTGTGTTTGGGGTCGTTATGTTGGATTACTGCCCTGTGGCCCAGTCTCTGAAGGGAGGGGATCATACTCTGCTTCAGTATGTGTCATGTTCTGTCTCAGGATATCTTGTGAGAGCCTCATTGTCTGGAACAGTTACTTTAAAGGAAGATTAGTAGAAGCCATATAGATTGAAAATATATCAGATTTATTAAAATAACAAAATACTTTGATTAAGCAAATACTTGCAGGTTATATTTAAATGTGCTACTCAGGTATGTCCACATACGGCAGGAGTGGAAATAAACAAACAAACGCCTAGATTTAGAGTTCTGCGTTAGCCGTCAAAACCAGTGTTAGGGGCTCCTAATGCTGGTTTTGGGCTACCGCTGGTATTTAGTGTCAGTCAGGAAAGGGTCTAACGCTCACTTTCCAGCCGCGACTTTCCATACCGCAGATCCCCTTACGCCATTTGCGTATCCTATCTTTTCAATGGGATCTTTCTAACGCCGGTATTTAGAATCTTGGCTGAAGTGAGCGTTAGAAATCGAACGACAAGATTCCATCCGCAGAGAAAAGCCAGGAGTTAAGAGCTTTCTGGGCTAACGCCGGTTCATAAAGCTATAAAACTACTGTGCTCTACTGTACACTAACACCCATAAACTACCTATGTACCCCTAAACCGAGGTCCTCCCACATCGCTGCCACTCTAATACATTTTTTTAACCCCTAATCTGCCGACCGCACACCGCCACAACCTACGTTATCCCTATGTACCCCTAATCTGCTGCCCCTAACACCGCCGACCCCTATATTATATTTATTAACCCCTAATCTGCCCCCCCAACATCGCCACTACCTACCTACACTAATTAACCCCTAATCCGCCGACCTCACCGCCACTATAATAAATGTATTAACCCCTAATCCGCCTCACTCCCGCCTCAATAACCCTATAATAAATAGTATTAACCCCTAATCTGCCCTCCCTAACATCACCGACACCTAACTTCAAGTAT
Organism: Bombina bombina; assembly: GCF_027579735.1. NCBI lineage: Eukaryota > Metazoa > Chordata > Amphibia > Anura > Bombinatoridae > Bombina > Bombina bombina. The sequence continues at coordinate 268,927,128 of NC_069502.1, read as the reverse complement.
TAACCCCTAATCTGCCGACCGGACCTCGCCGCTACTCTATTAAATTTATTAACCCCTAAAGCTAAGTCTAACCCTAACCCTAACACCCCCTAAGTTAAATATAATTTTTATCTAACAAAATAAATTAACTCTTATTAAATAAATTATTCCTATTTAAATCTAAATAATTACCTGTAAAATAAACCCTAATATAGCTACAATATAAATAATAATTATATTGTAGCTATTTTAGGATTAATATTTATTTTACAGGCAACTTTGTATTTATTTTAACCAGGTACAATAGCTATTAAATAGTTAATAACTATTTAATAGCTACCTAGTTAAAATAATTACAAAATTACCTGTAAAATAAATCCTAACCTAAGTTACAATTAAACCTAACACTAAACTATCAATAAATTAATTAAATAAAATACCTAAAATGATCTACAATTAAACCTAACACTACACTATCAATAAATTAATTACATACAAATACCTACAAATAAATACAATTAAATAAACTAACTAAAGTACAAAAAATAAAAAAAGAACTAAGTTACAAAAAATAAAAAAATAATTTACAAACATTAGAAAATTATTACAACAATTTTAAGCTAATTACACTTACTCTAAGCCCCCTAATAAAATAAAAAAGCCCCCCCAAAATAAAAAAATGCCCTACCCTAATCTAAAAAAAATTAGAAAAGCTCTATCACCTTACCAGCCCTTAAAAGGGCCTTTTGTGGGGCATGCCCCAAAGCATTCAGCTCTTTTGCCTGTAAAAAAAAACATACAATACCCCCCCCACATTACAACCCACCACCCACATACCCCTAATCGAACCCAAACCCCCCTTAAATAAACCTAACACTAAGCCCCTGAAGATCTCCCTACCTTGAGTCGTCTTCACCCAACCGGGCACCGATGGACCAAAAGAAGACATCCGGAGCAGCAGAAGTCTTCATCCTATCCGGGCAGAAGAGGACATCCGGACCGGTAGACATCTTCATCCAAGCGGCATTTTCTATCTTCATCCATCCGGAGCGGAGCGGAGCCATCTTCTTCCAGCCGACGCGGATCCATCCTCTTCTACCGACGCCTACTCGCCGAATGACGGTTCCTTTAAATGACGTCATCCAAGATGGCGTCCCTTGAATTCCGATTGGCTGATAGGATTCTATCAGCCAATCTGAATTAAGGTAGGAAAATTCTGATTGGCTGATGGAATCAGCCAATCAGATTGAGCTCGCATTCTATTGGCTGTTCCGATCAGCCAATAGAATGCAAGCTCAATCTGATTGGCTGATTGGATCAGCCAATCGGATTGAACTTGAATCTGATTGGCTGATTCCATCAGCCAATCAGATTTTTCCTACCTTAATTCCGATTGGCTGATAGAATCCTATCAGCCAATCGGAAATTCGAGGGACGTCATCTTGGATGACGTCATTTTAAGGAACCGTCATTCGGCGAGTAGGCGTCGGTAGAAGAGGATGGATCCGCGTCGGCTGGAAGAAGATGGCTCCGCTCCGCTCCGGATGGATGAAGATAGAAGATGCCGCTTGGATGAAGATGTCTACCGGTCCTGATGTCCTCTTCTGCCCGGATAGGATGAAGACTTCTGCCGCTCCGGATGTCTTCTTTTGGTCCATCGGTGCCCGGTTGGGTGAAGACGACTCAAGGTAGGGAGATCTTCAGGGGCTTAGTGTTAGGTTTATTTAAGGGGGGGTTTGGGTTAGATTAGGGGTATGTGGGTGGTGGGTTGTAATGTTGGGTGGGTATTGTATGTTTTTTTTACAGGAAAAAGAGCTGAATTCTTTGGGGCATGCCCCGCAAAAGGCCCTTTTAAGGGCTGGTAAGGTAAAAGAGCTTTTCTATTTTTATTTTAGAATAGGGTAGGGCATTTTTTATTTTGGGGGGCTTTGTTATTTTATTAGGGGGCTTAGAGTAGGTGTAATTAGCTTAAAATTGTTGTAATATTTTTCTAATGTTTGTAAATTATTTTTTTTATTTTTTGTACTTTAGTTAGTTTATTTAATTGTATTTATTTGTAGGTATTTTATGTAATTAATTTATTGATAGTGTAGTGTTAGGTTTAATTGTAGATAATTGTAGGTATTTTATGTAATTAATTTATTGATAGTGTAGTGTTAGGTTTAATTGTAACTTAGGTTAGGATTTATTTTACAGGTAATTTTGTAATTATTTTAATTAGGTAGCTATTAAATAGTTATTAACTATTTAATAGCTATTGTACCTGGTTAAAATAAATACAAAGTTGCCTGTAAAATAAATATTAATCCTAAAATAGCTACAATATAATTATAATTTATATTGTAGCTATATTAGAGTTTATTTTACAGGTAAGTATTTAGCTTTAAATAGGAATAATTTATTTAATAAGAGTTAATTTATTTCGTTAGATAAAAATTATATTTAACTTAGGGGGGTGTTAGTATTAGGGTTAGACTTAGCTTTAGGGGTAAATACATTTATTAGAGTAGCGTTGAGGTCCGGTCGGCAGATTAGGGGTTAATACTTGAAGTTAGGTGTCGGTGATGTTAGGGAGGGCAGATTAGGGGTTAATACTATTTATTATAGGGTTATTGAGGCGGGAGTGAGGCGGATTAGGGGTTAATAAGTGTAGGTAGGTGGAGGTGACGTTGGGGGCGGCAGATTAGGGGTTAATAAATATAATGTAGGTGTCGGCGGTGTTAGGGGCAGCAGATTAGGGGTACATAGGGATAATGTAGGTTGCGGCGGTGTACGGAGCGGCAGATTACTGTTTAATAATAAAATGCAGGTGTCAGCGATAGCGGCGGCGGCAGATTAGGGGTTAATAAGTGTAAGGTTATGGGTGTTTAGACTCGGGGTACATGTTAGGGTGTTAGGTGCAGACTTAGGAAGTGTTTCCCCATAGGAAACAATGGGGCTGCATTACCAGCTGAACGCTGCTTTTTTGCAGGTGTTAGGTTTTTTTTCAACTCAAACTGCCCCATTGTTTCCTATGGGGGAATCGTGCACGAGCACGTTTTTTAAGATGGCCGCGTCCGTAAGCACCGCTGGTATTTATTTTAGCTAGTTAGAATAGTTATTAAATAGTTATTAACTATTTAATAACTACCTAGCTAAAAGAAATACAAAATTACCTGTAAAATAAACCCTAACCTAAGTTACAATTAAACCTAACACTACACTATCATTAAATTAATTAAATAAATTAGCTACAAATAACTACAATTAAATTAAATAAACTAACTAAAGTTGCAAAAAATAAAAAAAATAAGTTACAAACATTTAAAAAATATTACAAAAATTTTAAGCTATTTGCACCTAATCTAAGCCCCCTAATAAAATAACAAAGCCCCCCAAAATAAAAAAAATGCCCTACCCTATTCTAAATTAAAAAGTTACCAGCTCTTTTACCTTACCAACCCTTAAAAGGGCCTTTTGCCGATCAGCCAATAGAATGCAAGCTCAATCTGATTGGCTGATTGGATCAGCCAATCGGATTGAACTTCAATCTGATTGGCTGATTCAATCAGCCAATCAGATTTTTCCTACCTTAATTCCGATTGGCTGATAGAATCCTATCAGCCAATCGGAATTGAAGGGACGCCATCTTGGATGACGCCCCTTAAAGGAACCTTCATTCGTCGTTAGTCCGTTGGGGAAGAAGGATGTTCCGTGTCGACGGCATGAAGATGGATCCGGAAGAAAGAAGATTGAAGATGCCGCTTGGAAGATGACATTGCCCCGGTTGGAAGACCTCTTCAGCGCCGACCTGGATGATGACTTCTGCCGCTCCGGATCTCCTCTTCGGTTCCATGCGTGGTCGGCTGGCTGAAGACGACTCAAGGTAGGATGATCTTCAGGGGGGTAGTGTTAGGTTTATTTAAGGGGGGTTTGGGTTAGATTAGGGGTATGTGGGTGGTGGGTTTTAATGTTGGGGGGGTTGTATTTTTATTTTACAGGCAAAAGAGCAGAATTCTTTGGGGCATGCCCCGCAAAAGGCCCTTTTAAGGGCTGGTAAGGTAAAAGAGCTGGTAACTTTTTAATTTAGAATAGGGTAGGGCATTTTTTTATTTTGGGGGGCTTTGTTATTTTATTAGGGGGCTTAGATTAGGTGTAAGTAGCTTTAAATTGTAATATTTTTTAAATGTTTGTAACTTATTTTTTTTATTTTTGTAACTTAGCTTTTTTTATTTTTTGTACTTTAGTTAGTTTATTTAATTTAATTTAATTGTAGTTATTTGTAGCTAATTTATTTAATTAATTTAATGATAGTGTAGTGTTAGGTTTAATTGTAACTTAGGTTAGGATTTATTTTACAGGTAATTTTGTATTTCTTTTAGCTAGGTAGTTATTAAATAGTTAATAACTATTTAATAACTATTCTAACTAGCTAAAATAAATACAAAGTTACCTGTAAAATAAATGTAAATCCTAAAATAGCTACAATGTAATTATTAATTATATTGTAGCTATCTTAGCGTTTATTTTACAGGTAAGTATTTAGTTTTAAATAGGAATAATTTATTAAAGTATAGTGTAGTGTTAGGTGTAATTGTAACTTAGGTTAGTTTTTATTTTACATGTAAATTTCTCTTTATTTTAGCTAGGTAGCTATTAAATAGTTAATAACTATTTAATAGCTATTGTACCTAGTTAAAATAAATTGAAAGTTGCTTGTAAAATAAAAATAAATCCTAAGATAGCTACAATATAAGTATTATTTATATTTTAGCTATATTAGGGTTTATTTTAAAGGTAAGTATTTAGTTTTAAATAGGATTGATTTAGTTAATAAAAGAAATATTATTTAGATGTATTTAATTAATATTTAAGTTAGGGGGGTGTTAGGGTTAGTGTTAGACTTAGGTTTAGGGGTTAATAATTTTATTACAGTGGTGGCTGTGTAGGGGGGCAGGATAGGGGTTAATAAATTTATTATAGGTGGCAACAGTGTATGGGGGGCAGATTAGGGGTTAATAAGTTTAATATAGGTTGCGGCGGGGTCCGGGAGCGGCGGTTTTAGGGGTTAAACTATTTATTTAGTTGCCGCAGGGTCCGGGATAGGCAGGATAGGGGTTAATAACTTTATTATAGGTGGCGGCGGTATAGGGGGGGCAGGATAGGGGTTACTAGGTATAATGTAGGTGGCGGCGGGTCCGGGAGCGGTGGTTTAGGGGTTAATACATTTATTATAGTTGCGGCAGGGTCTAGGAGCGGCAGTTTAGGGGTTAATAGCTTTATTGAGTTGCGGGGGGCTCCGGGGGCGCCGGTATAGGGGGTAGAACAGTGTAGTTAGTGTGGGTGCTTAGTGACAGGGGTATCAATAAAGCTGTCAAAAAGCCGAAGAGCAGCGAGATCGGATGAGTGATAACTCTCACAGTCCGCTGCTCATCGCCCCGTACTTGGTGCGCAGCTTTTTGACAGCTTTTTTGATAACTTAGGCGAAATTTTGAAGGTCCGCGGCGGCGATGGTAGGCGAGCTTAGGCGGGCGAATTGAGCCGGCGAAGGCAGGTAAAGTAGACGGCTTGATAACTACCCCCAAAGTCTTTCTCCTGGTAATAGCTGAAGTGCAGGAATTGCACAAGGCAGGAAACAAACTTGTAAACAGGTAACAGGTTTAAAGGTAAAGTCTTTCTCCTGGTAATAGCTGAAGTGCAGGATTTGCTCAAGGCAGGGAACAAACTTGTAAACAGGTAACAGGTTTAAAGTAAAGTCTTTCTCCTGGTAATAACTGAAGTGCAGGAATTGCACAAGGCAGGAAACAAACTTGTAAACAGGTAACAGGTTTAAAGGTAAAGCCTTTCTCCTGGTAATACCTTGTAAACAGGTGCAAAGGTGAAGTCTTTCTCCAAATAAGTACAGAAGTACAGGAAACAGGTTCTGACTTGTGACAAAACAGATCCAATGTGAAGACAACATGCAGTCTAACAGCCAGCCTTAAATAGGGAGGATTGCACAGGATTGGTTCTGAGAAAATCCAAAATTGAGAACACCTGTGTGTTGCACAGGTGTAATTACAAGTAAGGCAAATCCTCATATAACAGATTAAAAGTTGCATGCTATTGCTAGAACTGACTGTGGCTCAACAAGCAAGCAAAACAGGAATAGTAACCACAGAGCCATAGGTTCAAATCCCTGCACAGCCCTATCGAGCGGAATGCCTCCCAGACCTTTTCTTTTTCTTTTTAGTCTGGAGGCTTGGTTCATGATAGTATGTCACAGTACATGATGGCATTCATGGTTCCCTCAATGAACTGTAGCTCACCAGTGCTGGCAGCACTCATGCAGGCCCAGACCATGACAATATCACCACCATGCTTGACTGTAGGCAAGACACACTTGTCTTTGTACGCCTCACCTGGTTGCCGCCACACAAGCTTGACACCATCTGAACCAAATAAGTTTATGTTGGTCTCATCAGACCACAGGACATGGTTCCAGTAATCCATGTCCTTAGTCTGTTTGTCTTCAGCAAATTGTTTGCAGGCTTTCTTATGCATCATCTTTAGAAGAGGCTTCCTTCTGGGACGACAGCCATGCATATGAATTTGATGCAGTGTGCGGGGTATGGTCTGGTCAATGATAGGCTGACCCCCCCACCCCTTCAACCTCTGCAGCAATGCTGATAGCACTCAATTTCCCAAAGACAACCTCTGGATATGATGCTGAGCACGTGCATTCAACTTCTTTGGTCGACCATGGCGAGGCCTGTTCTGAGTGGACCCTGTCCTGTTAAATCGCTGTATGGTCTTGCCCACCATGCTGCAGCCTAGTTTCAGGGTCTTGGCAATCTTCTTATTGCCTAGACCATCTTTATGTAGAGCAACAATTATTTTTTTCAGATTCTCAGAGAGTTCTTTGCCATGAGGTGCCATATTGAACTTCCAGTGATCAGTATGAGAGAGTGTGAAAGCGATAGCACCAAATTTAACACACCTGCTCCCCATTTACACCTGATACCTTGTATCACTAACGAGTCACATAACACCGGTGAGGTAAAATGGCTAATTGTGCCCAATTTGGACATTTCCACTTAAGGGTGTACTCACTTTTGTTGCCAACGGTTTAGACATTAATGGCTGCATGTTGAGTTGGGACAGAATATTTACACTGTTATATAGGCTATACACTCACTACTTTACATTGTAGCAAATTGTCATTACTTCAATGTTGTCACATGAAAAGATATAAAAAAATATTTACAAAAATGTGAGGGGTGTGCTCACTTTTGTGAGATACTGTACATATAGGTGGAAAACGGTGTGGTTAGAAATGTATGTGATTATTTTTAACTAATGCGATACATTTTTATAGGAGCAGTTTGCTCAAATAAATTGAATAACATTTTTTTATACTCAAATTATCCTCCTGGTATCTTTGCTGTTTAGCGCTTTGCCTCTACCATTTTTACTTTGTACTAATGGGTATTTCACTCTATAAAATAAAATTTTAAAAAAAAATGCTTTTGCTAGGGGCTCAATTCTCTAAAGCTCTCTGGCCTTGCAAGATTCACTAAGATGCCTTGCCAGTATTGCAAGGTTCCAGGGATTGTTTTAAAGCCAATTTTTATTTGGGGACTGTGTATATGTTTAATAGTTGGCATTTGCACAATTTCCACTAATTCAAATTTCTCCCTGTATTTAAAAATGACTGGACTAATAACTTTTTTTCTGACTTATAACTTTTTTTCTTTCTAATAACTTTGTTTTCCACTGACAAGAACAGTTATTGCTCTATATCTTAGTACTGAGTATTTGTTCACCCTTGACATATACAGACATTCCAACCTGAAGTTCAGGTAATCTCCCTCATTGTAATAGCGGCTCCCTGATGCCCACAAATTAAATGCAATCTCCCTGAAACTACAAGTACCATGATCCAACGTGGCCCAAATCCGGAAACAGTGTTTCTTTAAGGAATGCCTTTAGTTGCAGTGACATAATGGAGCAGGAAGGCGCTGTCACAGCAAGTCTGTCTTTACTTTCAGCGTATTGCGTTTCTGCCAAGCTCCCTCCTGCTGTTTGGAGGAAGCGATAAGGCTCTTGAGGGAGGAGGAGAATCAGCAGCAGGCAACATCAGCTGCAGCATAGGCACCCCTGCTGTCAGGTCATTATCAAACTGACTCTACTGTGAGTACAAAACATAATTACAAATAGCCTCTCAAACTCAAAATCACACACGCTCCCAGACACAAAATCTAAAAGTTGTACAGGGACAACTATACTGAGTACTTCACAAGCTGGGACGCTATGAAACCCTCAAAGCATGCATCAGTAAACAAAAACCCCCCACTGATTTTAATAAAATAAAACACAAATACTACCTTATTTACTGCATGTAATTACATTTCATATTCTAAAATATTTAAGCATTCAACAAGCATACCATCACTGGAAAATAGGTTTGTTGTATGTGGTTGTACAATAAAGCTACTTTTTTTTAATATGAGTTTAGTGGGAAGCTACTTTAATGATTTTTCCATCTTATTTAGGATTTCTAAGTGTCCAGCGCAGTAGCCGGTGAAGCAACCTCCCTCAAATGATTTTTTGCAGGTTGGGTGTCTGCATATTTATTATATTATTTATTTATAAAATATTTTACCAGGAAGGATACATTGAGATTTCTCTTGTTTTCAAGTATGTCCTATACATATATATAGTTTCATTGCATGCTGGTTTCGGTCCCTATGCAAAGCAAAGATTCCTTACAATATTCTATTTCGATTTCCTAAAATAATCACTTAAAGGGCTATAATAGCCTAAAAATGACATGCTCATATTCATTAGTGAGGGTTAGACACACAGCAGTGCAAGGTCGATAGCCTTAAATTTACATGCTCTAATGAATTAGATAGAGCATGTCATTTTTTGATTATTATAGCCCTTTAAAGACATATGCACTAAGTTGTCAATTTGGCAATAGCTGGCTGCTAATCATATGTGTGATTACATAGCTAGCGTCTCTTTAAGCATAGTACCAAGTGTGATGAGAGTGGGTTGTGATGTCACCGGATTGGGGCGTGGCATATAGCCGCTACAGTCTATGCCGCAGTTACTAAGTTATGTGTGTTGTACAAGCTGTTTATTTATATGCTCTGCAATAAAATAGCGTTGTACCTTCTAGGCTGTGTCCTGCATCTCATGACATGGTGTCAGAAGTTCTTGCCTGCGCTTCTGTTTCCTTAGTAATGACGATGTCAAAGTTTACCCCACCTGAGCCTTTTGATTTCTCACAGCCTGCAGCTTGGCCCACATGGCATCAGCGGTTTCAACGCTTCTGGATTATTTCCTAGCTGGACAAGGAGAGTTGTGAAGTACAAGTTAATTCTCTTTTATACTCTATGGGGATAGATGTGGAGCCAGTGTTTAATGCCTTTACATTCCAAAAAGGGGAAGAATTTGAATTTGAAATAATTATGAACAAACTCAGTGCTCACTTTGTGCCCAAAAGAAATGTGATTTATGAGAGGGCTTGTTTTCACAAACGTGCTCAGCATGTGGGAGAATCTGTGGAGCCATTTGTGCGCAGCCTGTATGAACTAGCTGAATACTGTGAGTTTGGGTTTGCTAAAGAAGAGCAAATCAGAGACAGAATAGTCATAGGAATTGCAGATGCTGAGGTCTCACTGAAGCTACAGTTAGAGGCTGAATTAAAGGACTAGTCAACACAGTAGATTTGCATAATCAACAAATGCAAGATAACAAGACAATGCAATAGCACTTAGTCTGAACTTCAAATGAGTAGTAGATTTTTTTTCTGACAATTTTAAAAGTTATGTCTTTTTCCATTCCCTCTGTACCATGTGACAGCCATCAGCCAATCACAAATGCATACACATACCATGTGACAGCCATCAGCCATTCACAAATGCATACACAATTATTCCTGCACATGCTCAGTAGGAGCTGGTGACTCAAAAAGTTTAAATATAAAAAGACTGTGCACATTTTGTTAATGGAAGTAAATTGGAAAGTTGTTTAAAATGGCATGCTCCATCTGAATAATGAAAGTTTAATTTTGATAGAGTGTCTATTTAATGTTAGATGGGGTAAAGTGCTGATCTGAGGTCTGAGAGTATTGTGGATGAAGAGCAGCCAGTCAGGAGAGCTGCAGGTGAAAGGCACAGTGTAAGCAGTAGACCAAGGGCAACAGATAGGCCCAGAAGTGGATGGTCGCAGCAGGCTTGTGTAACCGTACCCATGATCAGAATGTCATATGCCCCGCTAAAGATAAAAGAAGTAGAATGTACCCGAATGTGCCATTTTGAAGTGGTGTGTAAAACTGAATACATTAAGGAGATACAGGTGGATAGTGACTAGGAGGGTCAAGAAGTGTCCTTTGTAGGGTCTGTTGTTTAACGGTCTGGTTCAGACTGGCAGGTTACCCTTACTGTAATGAGAGCCAAGGTTGCCTTCAAAATTGACACGGGAGCAGACATCACTGTAATGCCACTTGCAGCATTCATAAAACTGCCTCAGAAAGTTAAAACGAAAGTTAATTGTCCTGGTGGCCGCATCGATTGTGTGGGGAAATTTCTTGCCAGCTGCAAGTACAAGCAGAGGAAATTCACCATGTGGGTACATGTAATTAGAGGTCAGTGTGTTAACAACCTATTGAGCAGGAAAGCAGCCTGTGGTTTGGGCCTTGTCACCAGAGTGAATGAGATTTCAGAAGACATGTTTGGTGAATTGGGCCTACTGAATTGCAACCCAGTCTGAATATCACTTAAAAGTGATGCAGTCCCATACAGTATTACCATTCCTCGTAGAATTCCGTTCCCGCTCATGCCTCAAGTGGAGAAGGAACTTCTGTGTATGAAGAATATGAGAGTTATTGAAGAGGTTATTGAAGCAACTAAATGGTGTGCCCCCAGTGTGGCTGTTGTAAAGAAAAACTGGAAGGTGCGCATCTGTGTAGATTTGAAAAGGCTAAATGAGGCGGTGAAGAGAGAGAGAGATATGTGCTGCCGACGCTTGAAGACATAGTGTCAGGGTTTTTTTCCTGCTTTGTTTGCCATGTGCTGCTGGCAGCCATTTAACCCACCTTTCAAACTGAATCTGGTACAGAGTGTGTGATGCTGCTCATTTCCTTCACCCCCTCTTATGGCAAGACTGTTGTACATCATCCGTGTGAGACATGTTGCAGTCTCAGAATTTTGATGTCATCACTTATTATTTAAAGGGCCTCTGTTCAGTATGCTTTGCCCTTGCATTGTCTCAGACCTGTTTGTGAGTTCCTGTGTTCCAGTTCCTGTGTATTACCTGGCTAGTCTGACGTCTCTTCTGGTTCCTGATCCCTGGCTTTTTCCTGACTTTGCTGTTCTCCTTGTTCCTGATTCTGTCTCGTCTGACTACTCGCTTTGGTTCCTGACTCGGCTCGTCTGACTACCAGCTCTGTTTTTGACTTCTGGCTTGTTATTTGACTTGTGGACTTTTTATTATTTTTGTTATTAATAAAGGTGTTATTATTTTTGCACTTCTCGTCTCAGTCTGATTCCTGGCACCCTGACACATAGCTCGGAAACAGGATGAGGTGAAGTTCTTCTCTACACTAGATACTTCCAGCGGCTTCTGGCAGATACCTCTATATCCACAGTGCGCAAACTGACTACCTTCATTACACCGGTAGGTCGGTTTTGCTTCTGCAGACTCCCCTTTGTTATATCCTCTGCTCCTGAAATCTTTCAAAGAGAGATGAGTTTCCTCCTAAGGGACCACAAGGGCACGGCAGTCTTCATGGATTACATTTTAGTGTATGGGTCTACATTGGAAAAACATGATCAGCGATTCAGCTGTGTGCTGCAGACTATTAGAGAGTCCAGGCTAAAATTAAATAAAGAGAAATGCCATTTTAAAAAATCTAAATTATGTTACTTTGGGCATATCATCAATGGAGATGGCATCAAGCCGGACCCTGATAAAATCCTTGCTATTGAACAGATGAAAAGTCCTTCTGATGTACACTAGCTGAGACAAATATTTAGCCTTGTGAATTATGTGGGCAGGTTCCTTCCAGATTTATTCACAGTACTACACCCTATCACAGAGTTGTTGAAGAAAGATGTTGCCTGGGTCGGGGGTCCTCCACAGGAAGAAGCTTTTGTACAGGTCAAGTCCTTGCTGGGGTCTGCCCCAGTGTTATGGTTCTACGACCCTTCTAAAAAGACCGTAGTTAGTGCTGATGCGAGCAGTTATGGGCTAGAGGCCGCCCTCCTGCAGCTGAATGAGAACAAACTACAGCCCATTGCCTACTGTTCCCGTACACTGAAGGCTGCTGAGTCAAAATACGCCCATATTGAGAAAGAGTGCATGGCTGCAGTTTGGGCCTATGAGCGCTTCCAGTGTTACCTAGTGGGTTTAGGGAAATTTAGTCTGGAGACTGACCATAAACCACTAGTCTCTCTAATCAACTCCTATGATATTGACAAAACACCCCTAAGATGCCAGAGACTTCTGATGAAGCTGCTCAGGTTCAAGGTTCAGGCAGTACATGTGCCAGGAAAACACTTTCCAGGCTCCCGCTGGCTGCTGCTAAAGAAACTTCAACGGAATCAGATGTGAAGGTGTATGTGGATTCAGTTCTGGCATCCAAATCCATTTAGTCAGGAAAGCTAGTGCAAATAAGAAAGGAGACATGTTTAGATACAGACCTTCAGGAAGTTATTAAGTACATAAAAGAAGGTTGGCCCGAGAGCCGGGCAGCCTGGATGTCTTTAAGTTCTTACCAGTCAGAGAGGTCGCAGCTCATGGAACTGGATGGGTTAGTGCTGTTCCAAGACCGCATTGTCATTCCTGTTAGTATGCAGCAGGAGATGTTAAGCAGGATTCATGATGGCCACTTGGACATTACAAAGTGCAGAGAAAGGGCAGCTACAGCGGTATGGTGGCCTGGGATCAGTTCCGACATTGCAAGCCACGTGTCAAAATGTGCCTTTTGCCAGGAACGCCGGCCTACTCAGAGAAGGAAGCCCTTGATTTCTACCCCGCTGCCTGCAGGCCCATGGCAGAAAATAGCTGCAGATTTGTGCGAACTGCATGGGAAAAAGTACCTAGTCATGAATGACTACTATTCCAGGTATTTGGAGATTGCACCCTTGAATGATATAAAAAGTCAAGCCGTTATCACTCGTCTCAAGAGCTTGTTCGCCCGGTGGGGCATACCAATGAAGTGAGTGATAACGGAATGCAGTTTACTTCCATGGAGTTCAGTTCTTTCAGCAGTGAATATGATTTTGTCCATTCTATATCAAGTCCACATTACCCACAGGCCAATGGAATGGCTGAAAGGGCAGTTCAAAAAACAAAGTTCATTTTGAAGCAATCTGAGCCGTACCTAGCTCTCTTGTCCGTCCTATAGGGTGACTCCTATCCAAGCCACAGGCTTTAGCCCGGCACAGTTGATGCTAGGTCGACAGATCCGCACTACACTACCCTCTGTGGGTGTTTTCAAGCCACCTCACTCTGTTCTTCGAGACCGATTCTTCTACGACAAAAAACACTCTGTGAGGCCCTTGCAGGAGCTGAATGTGGGCCAAAATGTCAGAGTTAACCTGGATGATGATAAGAAATGGAAGATGCCTACTATCGTAATAGGACGCTCTCCAGAACCAAGGTCTTATGTAGTCTTTACTGAAGGAGGGACAGTTACACTTTGAAATAGAAGACATCTTCAGCCAGTACCTGAGAGTTTGGGACTAGATGTCTCAGAGCCACAGCCGGTGGGATCCCCTGTTTTAAAAGGGGTACCTTCCCCTCAGCAAGACCAATCACCTTCTTCTGTATCAGAGGACAGTTCATGTAAAATGACGTCAAGTGGAAGAGTTGTGAAACTTCCAGCCCGCTACCGGGATTAGCACTGTAGTTAGAGCAGTGACCAGAAGAATGGGCAGAATAATTCCATGGTCACTGTGGACTAGGGTAGTCTATCCCGATATTCAAGTCAGGATTGTATTTCTTGTTGTTCATATATATTCTCTTTAACTTCTTATTTGTTGTACACTAAACAAAATTATTTTTGTATGCTTCTTTTATACCTTGTTATTTGTTGTACTGTAAAAAAAATGTATGCTTTGTCCTTTGGAAAAGGGGAAGATTTGATGAGAGTGGGAGGTGACGTCACCGGATGGGGGCGTGGAATATCGCCGTTACAGTCTACTTCGCAGTTACTAAGTTAAATGTGTTGTACAAGCTGTTTACTTCTATGCTCTGCAATAAAATAGCGTTGTACCTTCCATGCTATGTCCTGCATCTCATGACACCAAGTATGTGTGTGTGTGCGAGTGTGCGCGCGTGTGCGTGCATGTGTGTATGTCTGCACGCGTTCATGTGTGAGTGAAAGAAATTTGAAATATTAAAAAATTCCTACTATTAAACCTGAAAAAAATGAGGCTGTTACAGATGGCCACTTTATAGTATAAAGTGCTCATAATAGATAACCAGCCCCTAATATAAATCTTTAGAGGAACAACTACATATTAATATATTTTTTTAAGCAAGACAAGCACCACAAACGCACAAATAAACATGCAGATACAGGTGAAGAGTGTGGGACTAGATGTCACAGAGCCACAGCCGGTGCGATCCCCTGTTTTAAAAGGGGTACCTTCCCCTCAGCAAGACCACAGCGGGGATACTTCTTTGTTTCCAGCAGACTCTCAATCACCTTCTTCTGTATCAGAGGACAGTTCATGTAAAATGACGTCAAGTGGAAGAGTTGTGAAACTTCCAGCCCGCTACCAGGATTAGCACTGTAGTTAGAGCAGTGACCAGAAGAATGGGCGGAATAATCCCATGGTCACTGTGGACTAGGGTAGTCTACCCCGATGTTCAAGTCAGGATTGTATTTCTTGTTGTTCATATATATTCTCTTTAACTTCTTATTTGTTGTACACTAAACAAAACTATTTTTGTATGCTTCTTTTATACCTTGTTATTTGTTGTACTGTAAAAAAAATGTATGCTTTGTCCTTTGGAAAAGGGGAAGATTTGATGAGAGTGGGAGGTGACATCACCGGATGGGGGCGTGGAATATCGCCGTTACAGTCTACTTTGCAGTTACTAAGTTAAATGTGTTGTATAAGCTGTCTACTTCTATGCTCTGCAATAAAATAGCGTACCTTCCATGCTATGTCCTGCATCTCATGACACCAAGTATGTGTGTGTGTGCGAGTGTGCGCGCGTGTGCGTGCATGTGTGTATGTCTGCACGCGTTCATGTGTGAGTGAAAGAAATTTGAAATATTAAAAAATTCCTACTATTAAACCTGAAAAAAATGAGGCTGTTACAGATGGCCACTTTATAGTATAAAGTGCTCATAATAGATAACCAGCCCCTAATATAAATCTTTAGAGGAACAACTATATATTAATATATTTTTTTAAGCAAGACAAGCACCACAAACGCACAAATAAACATGCAGATACAGGTGAAGAGTGTGGCATTTTGAGGTTAGGAACCAGATTAAAATCATGTGGTTTTAAGCTATGAGGCTAAAAAAGTCTCTAGTTTGCTGATCGTCAACCTCTGGTTCATTTTTTTAAATGTCCCCCACTTGGCCCAAAAATAAAGTGTGTAGTGGCTATTGTAAAATAAAAAATATTAGCATTTTTTGTTAAGAAAAACACTGTACTTAGCCGTTTTTAGGGGTTAAAGTGTGCAGGTGTGGGGTGTTAGAAAAAAACGGCACTGAAAAGTGCCTTTACATTGGGGTCTATGGGGACTGTGTGTTCCCTTTAAATATATATATATATTCTTATATACATATATATATATACTGTATGTGTTATTATGTGTATATAACATAATAAGCATATACATATATATTTATATTATCTTGCCATTGCTGCACTACTTACCCCCTTCACTGCTTAATGCCTATGGAAGCGTGCTCTTGTAAGTGCAATGCTTCCCAGCAATGCGAATGCGAGGTTGTGTTTGCATTGCTCCTCACGTGTAATACCAGCACACATTTGCATGCACTAGTATTACTAAGTTGAGCGCAAAAACCGCTTTCACGGCAGCAATATTTTGCGCTCAACTTGTAATATAGCCCATTTTATAAAATGTCAATGTGTTTAGTGTTCGTTTACAACCTAGGGTATTTTATACTGTACAAGCAACAGTAAAAATATAAATAAACCAAAATATATAGTAATTTAATAATTATTCTACAATTACAATTAAAGGGCTACTAAACACAGTAGAATAGCATAAACAATAAATGCATAAGAAAGACAATGCAAAAGCGCTTAGTTTGAAATGAGATTTTTTTCTGATGAATGTCAGTTACATTTTACTACCTAATACATCATGTAACTGCCATCAGCCAATCACAAAATGCATATATGTAGATTCTATATATTATTTTACATGCTCAGTACTCAGTGGGAGCTGGTGCCTCAGAAAGTGTGCATATAAAATTATTTTGCACGTTTAGATAATGGAAGTGAATTGGAAAGTTGTTTAAAAATGTTTGCTCTACATGAATCACAGAACGTTAAATCTCCTTTCCTCCAGCCTTAAATTGTTACCTCTTGTCACTAACAATTTCCTTGGAATAAACAGAGCTTCCGTCAACTCTGTATATGGGGCTTGAATATATTTATATAAAGTAATCATGTTATCTCTCAAGTGCTTTCTTTTCTAGAGAAAACAGACCCAGTTTGGCTAACCTCTCCTCATAGCTTAAATTATCCGATCCCCTAATAAAAAATTTTGGGTTCAGTGTCCCTTTAACTAATTAGGGCCTAATTAGTTAAAGGGACACTGAACCCAATTTTTTTTATTTCGTGATTCAGATAGAGCATTCAATTTTAAGCAACTTTCTAATTTACTCCTATTATCAATTTGTCTTCGTTCTCTTGCTATCTTTATTTTAAAAAGAAGACATCTAAGCTAAGGACCCAGCACTTGTTTATTGGTGGGTGAATTTATCCACCAATCAGTAAGAACAACCCAGGTTATTCAAAAAATTGGCTGGCATCTAAACTTACATTCTTGCTTTTCAAATAAATATACCAAAAGAATGAAAAAAATTTGATAATAGGAGTAAATTAGAAAGTTGCATAAAATTGTATACTCTATCTGAATCACGAAAGAAAAAAATTGGTTTCAGTGTCCCTTTAAGTTTTATTACATTTAAGCTTTGTACTTTCTATTTTGTATTGTAATGAATTTCAGTTCTGTATACAAAAGTGATTTTACAAATTCTGATTATGCTTGGAAAGATTCTGTGTTACTTTAACAAAATAGGATCATACTTTCTATATTTCTGTGTATATTTTACAAATTATATTGCACTTCATATTTCTCTATTGTAAAATAAAAATTACAGTTTAAGAACGTGGGAGGGGCAGGGGAGTTCCCTCGGCTGAACAGGGGAGGGGAGTTCCCAGAGAATGTCTGAAGCTCTCTCTTACAATTCTCATGCTATGCTCTAAGTATTGTATGTCAGCAGATCTCAATGATTTATTGAACCAGCTGTATGCAAGTGAAGTTTGCTCAAAATTCATAATACACTTATTTAACTGACAGAAAACTAGAGGCAAATGTAAGTTAAATTGTAGTGAAAATATTTCAGTTTAATTTGTATTTGCTGCAAACTGAGACTGTATATAAGCGTCATGTGGTACACTAATATCTTCACTCTCCCCTGTGAGATTCTGTATCCCAGAGAGCCTCATTACTTTCTATGTAAGGCATTTCTCATCTTTCTAGGATTCCTAGGTTCTGCCCTTTTTCTTATAGAATTCAGTAAGTTCAACCCCTGCGAAGTCTGTGCTATAATTTTTCTCAAAACTAGAGAATATTTGATTATTGGGCCCATAGAAAGTAATGAAGTTCTCTGGGAAACTGAAACTGTCTGTTTTATTTTACATTGAACAAATACAAAGTGCAATGTAAGTTATAAAAGATACAAATAAATATACAATGTATTATTAGAATTTTACAATGTTACAGAATCTGAATGCATTAAAATATGACATAAAAAGTAAATAATGTAAGAAAACGTAAAAAGACATCATCTGAAGTCTAAAGTAAAATAAAATACAAAGCACAAAGTGCAAGTGTATCAAACACTCATGTCATGCAGTGCTATATTGCAGTGGGCTTGTCTCTTTTTTAAATACAGAAATGCAGGGATTGCCTCTTAGAAAAGTATAGCAAAATATTTTAGAATCTTGAGAGGGATCTCATATTGCTGGAGGATAATTTTAGATAATCTCATCTGAGCGGAGAGGCTTAGATCATCATGTTCATAGTGAGAACTATTGAAAATTAACATTTTATTACTCATATCTCCTACCTCCCATTGGGAGTGTCATTTCTTCTGCTAGCTATGTTTACATAACATTTTTATAGACAATACTTAAAGGGACATGAAAACCATTTTTTTTCTTTCATGTTTCGGATAGAGAATGTAATTTTAAAGGGATACTCAAGTCAAAATAAAACTTTCATGATTTAGATAGAGCATGCAATTTTAAACAACTTTCCAATTTACTTCCATTAACAAAATGATCACAGGGTTTTTATAGTTATGCTTTTTGAGTGACCAGCCCCGACTGAGCATGTGCAAGAATTCACAAAATATTCATATATGCATTTGGGATTGGCTGATGGCTGTCACATGATACAGGAGAATTGGAAATAGACATAACTGAAATTTGGCAAAAAAATTCTACTACTCATTGAAGTTCAGACTAAGGGGTAGAGTTAACAAGTGCCAGGTGGACATGATTCGCTGTAGCGAATCATTTCCGCCTGACATCACTAAATGTCAACAGCATGCTCTGTCGGCATTTAACATTGCGCAAGCATTTCTTGTGAAATGCTTGTGCAATGCCGCCCCCTGCACATTTACGGCCAATCGGCTGCTAGCATGGGGTGTCAATCATCCTGATCGGGATGGGGATGATTTCAGTCTGCCACCAGAAGTTAAGGAGCAGCAGTCTTATGATTGCTGCTTCTTAACTTACGTTTCAGGCGAGCCTGAAACTTCGGTCGTAGAAAGCAGCATCCGCTGCTTGTTAAACCTACCCCTAAGTTCAACTGCATTGTCTTTTTATCATCCATTTGTTAATTATGCAAATCTACTATATTCACTGATACTTAACAACTTTCTAATTTACTTCTATTATCAAAATGTATTTTGTTCTCTTGATATCCTTTGCTGAAAAAGAAAACTAGGAAGCTCATTAGCTGTTAATTGGTGGATACATATATATGCCTCATGTTATTGGTTCCCAGCAAGCAAGCTCCTAGTAGTGCATTGCTGCTTCTTCAACAAAGAGTATGAAGCAAATTAGATAATAGCAGTATATTGGAAAGTTGTTTAATTGTATTCTTTATCTGAATCATGAAAGACAAATGTTGGATTTCATGTCCCTTTTAAGTAATGTAATCTTCACACCACAGGCAGAATTGTTTATTTCAAATACCAAAATAAAGGTAAATTAGTTATATGTAAACAATGTCAAATGATCCAGAAGTTAAAATGGATAATTGGGAACAAAATAAGGGAGAAAAGTTTACAGTACACTGTCCTTTTAAAGGGATAGGAAAGTCAAAATTAAACTTGCATGATTCCGATAGAGCATGTCATTTTAAGACACTTTTAAATTAACTTCTTTTATCAAATCTTTCGTTCTCTTTGCATCCCTTTTTGAAAAAGAATACACACATATCCTACACTAGTGAAAGTTAGCTGCTAATTGGTGCCTGCACACATTTGTCTCTTGTGATTGGCTAACAAGATGTGTTCAGCTAGTTGTCAGTAGTGCAATGCTGTTCCTTCAGCAAATGATAACAAAATAATGAGGACAATTTGATAATAGAAGTCAATTGAAAAGTTGTTTAAAATGGTATGTGCTATCAAATCATGAAAGACAATTTTAGGGTTTTCTGTCCCTTTAAGTGATGGCTATAGAAAAGCTATGTAAACACAGCAAGAAATTTCACTCCCAGTGGGAGGCATGACAGATAAGTAATAAAATGTATATTTTCAATTGTTCTCTCTAAGTATTTGGCTATGGTATATATACAGATGTGAGATAAGGATTCATGTGCATCTACAGAAAGTGATAACATAATGAGATGATTGTTTTGAAAATGTTTTTTTTTTTCTGGGGGGGATCAAATGTTTAGTTTATGTCTCTTTAGCTATTTGTAACCACTTTATGAGATATTTTCTCATCACCAATAGTAAGATGTGGAATCTGAGATATTACATTAATGATTAGGGATGGTTAGCTGAACCCTACAATTGCCACTGTCTCCATTACTAAATCTGTGACACACAGATGTCCTGACAATGGCTGATCTCGAGTATTGCAAAGAAATAACTATAGCTAAAGGTGAGCTGACATGGTTTAAGTACACCTTTATGCCACTTCCTTACGTTATTATTTTGTTACGTGTAGGAGAAGGAGATGTGTCAAAATGAGGGAGGCAAACATCCTGTCAGCGGATCTAGGGAAGTCTGTGATGCAGAAGGAAGACAGAAATCCCACATTCACATGTGATTTAAATATATGACACTGAGATGAAATATAAGGCCAATCCCAGACGGTGAGTAGGAAGATGCTTCTTTCAGCAGATAAGCAGATCTTATTTGTGATCTAAAACATTCTTCATATTGTACCTCCTCCATCTTACCCTTTAGCACAAAGGTTCAGTCTCTGCTGTTTTATCTAAAATATTTCAAATTGCAGCAGCATTAAAATATATGTAACACATATATATGCAACAGTGAAAACTACAAATGTATTGTACAAGTGACACTAAAGGTATTTTTATAAATGCATACAATATATCAGATTATCAGCAACTGAACACTACAGGATGGAAGATCTGAACAAATTCCTGTTTAAAAAACACCACTCTCATTATCTTAGCAAAATGTGCATTGTTTTGCACTCCATGGACACATTTTTAGTCAATGCATTTGAGTATATATCTTATATGCTTTGCTGTAGTCAGTTAAGAACAATGAGAAACTGCATTGATCAAGCAATCACTGTGTAGAGTGTTGCAAGGTTAGTGATCTAAGTCCTGGAAGATGCAATCTAGGATCTGTGTAAAAAAAATACAAATTTCTAAAAGTAAATTGCATTAAATTGAGCACAATAAATAAAATTAAATGATGAAAAAACATTACAAAGATACGTTTTTTACAATGCAAACTTAAAAATATCGCTTTAATATTTGTTAAATATTGTACATGTAAATATGCATTATTTAATGTATTTGCGCTGTGAATAAACTGCATTATTAGTCTGGAGAAAGATATGAAGGAAATATGAGAGAGAAGTGTGTTGGAAGTGGGGTCTTTAGGAGACAGCTGATTTCCATGGCCTAGGGCAGTACAAAAACTGAATACATCACTGCTTATTGTGACCCAACTGCCTCCTAAATTGCATACGTTTTCCCCTTTCATTTTCAGTAGTAGTTCTTTACATATTGAATAACACCCACACCCTGTCATAGCCGTTATTTGCACTAAACATGAACAAAACACATTGTCGTATTGGATAAGGGAAAGTGGCTGGGGTGAGCTCAGTGGCTGTAACAGGTAGCATTTGCACTGCAATTGCCACAACCACAGCTAAAATTACATATAAGGTTAAATGACTATCATAGACCTGTTCATAGTATGTCCCGGTTTGATAAAAGTAATTAGGGGCTTTGTATATGCATACACACTTCCCAAAGAGAGCTATATACTGTATATAAATATTGTACCTGACAGTGGTGTTTTTTAGCTTTTATACTGCCCTAGGCACTATGCAGGTTCCCCTCTCTCCGAGAATTTTGCTAATGGGACTGTGGTTGCTAGAGGGACTAGAAGTTGGTAGACTGACTGGGGTGGCTAGTGGGACTTGGGTGGATAGTGGGCCAAAGGCTGATAGAAGGACTGGGGTTGCTAGAGGGGCTGGAGTTGCTGGAAGGACTGGGGTGGCTAGTAGGACTCCGGTGGCTAGTGGGAAAAGGGTTGATAGAAGGACTGGGGTTGCTAGAGAAACTAGGGTGGCTAGTGGATCTTGGGTTACTAAAGGGTCTGGAGTGGCTAGTGGAACTGCGGTTGCTAGTGGAACTGGTGTGGCTAGAGGGAGTGGGTGGCTAGAGGAACTTGGGTTGCTAGAGTGACTGGGGTTGCTAGAGGAAATTGGGTGGCTAGTGGGACTGGGGTGGCTAGTGGGACTGGGGTGGCTAGTGGGACTGGGGATGCTAGAGGGACTGGGGTGGCTAGAGGTACTGGGGTTGCCAGAGGGAATGGCGTGGCTAATGGGACTGGAGTTGCTAAAGGGATTGAGGTGGCTAATGGGTCTTGGGTGACTATTGGGACTGGGTTTGCTAGAGGGACTAAAAGTTGCTAGGGAGACTGGGGAGGTTTGTGGGCCAAGGGCTGATAGAAGGACTGGGTTGGCTAGTGGGTCTGTGGTCGCTAGAGGGACTGGGGTGGCCAGTGGAACTAGGTTTGCTAGAGGGACTCGGGGGTTGGTGGACCGGGGTGGTTAATGTGACTGGGGTGGTGAGTGGGACTGGGGTTGCTTGTGGAACAGGGGTGGATAGAGGGACTTGGGTTGCTAGTGGAACTGGGTTGGCTAGTGGAAATGGGGTGGCTAGATGTTCTGGAGATGCTAGAGTGGCTGGGTTTGCTAGAGGGACTGGGGTGGCTAGTGGGACTGGGGTTGCTAGAGTTACTGGGGTGGCTAAATGGAGTGGGGTGGCTTGAGGGACTTGGGTTGCAACTGGAACTGGGGTGGCTAGAGGGACTGGGGTGGTGGTTGAGACTGGGGTTGATATAAGGACTGGGGTTGCTAGTGGGACTTGGGTTGCTAGTGAACTGGGGTGGCTAGATGGACTGGGCTGTCTAGTGGGACTCTGGTGGATAGAGGGACTGGGGTTGCTAGAAGACTGAGGTTGCTAGTGGGACTTGGGTTGCTAGTGAACTGGGGTGGCTAGCGAGACTGCGGTGGCTAGCGGGACTGGGGTGGCTAGTGTGTCTGTGGTCACTAGAGGGACTGGGGTGGCCAGTGGAACTAGGTTTGCTAGAGATACTCGGGGGTTGGTGGACCCAGGTTTCTAATGGGTCTGGGGTGGTGAGTGGGACTGGGGTTGCTAATAGAACTGGGGTGGCTAGATGGATTGGGCTGGCTAGTGCGACTTTGGTGGATAGAGGGACTGGGGTTGCTATAAGACTGAGGTTGCTAGAGGGACTTGGGTTGCTAGTGAACTGGGGTGGCTAGCGGGACTGTAGTGTCTAGCGGGACTGGGATGGCTAGAGGGACTGAGGGACTAGGGTGGCTAGTGGAACTCGGGTGGCTAGAAGGACTGGGGTGGGTAGTGGACTTGAGGAGGCTAGAGGGACTGGGGTTACTAGAAAAATTGGGGTGGCTAGAGGGACTGAGGGGGTTAGAGGGACAGAGGGGCTAAGGGAGCTAGAGGGACTGGGGTTACTAGTGGGCTTGTTTTTTTAAAAGGGACTGGGGTTTATAGTAAGACTGGGGTGGCATGTAGGGACTTGAGTGGCTAGAGATACTGGGGTTGATAGTGGATTGGGGTGACTAGTGGGCTGTTTTTTTTTTAGTAGCGATGGAGTTGCTAGAGGAACTGGGGTTGCTGGTGGGCTGAGAGTTGCTAGAGGAACTGAGGTTGCTAAAGGGATGGTAGTTGCTAGTGTAATTGGGTTTACTAGACAGATGGTGGTTACTAGTAGGACTGGGGTTGACAGTGGGACTGGAGTTGCTAGTGGTAATGGTGTTGACAGTGGGACTGGGATTGCTTGTAGGGATGGAGTCGGTAGAAGGACTGGGATTGCCAGTTGAGTCAGGGATGCTAATGGTAGTGGGCTGGGGGTTGCCATGATACTTTGCCTATAACCTTACTGCTTGGTTTTACTAGTTGCAATTGTAGTTTTAAAAGGAATTGGCAGTCAAAATTAAACTTTCAAGGTTCAGATAGAGCATGCTATGTTAAAAAACATTTCAATTTACTTTTGGTATCTTTTCTTGAATAGTATACCTAAGTAGGCTCATGGGCAGCAATGCTTACTGGACATAGCGGCTGATTGGAGGCTGACTTACCACATGTTTAGCTAGGCCACGGTACCTTTATCTCTACAAAGGACAAAAAGGGTCACCAAATTAATCCCCAAATCCTGTCTACACCAACCCCAGTTATCAATGCTGCCACCACCAAGAATTTTAAATTTAAAGGGTGTCTTGGAAACCCAATAACTCACACAATTAACAATTAGGTAAAGTGCCTTTAACCTTGACTCTTCAGAGTGTGAATTCTGATATTAGAGCCCAAAGACAGAATTAGATTTTATATATGTTTAATAACAAAAATACCAATACAGGTTACACAGTGCCAAATTACAAAAACATTCAGAATAGCAAGATACAGTATGTGCAAATATATAGTTATTTAAAATAAAATGGGACATAATAACACAATACCATACGCTTATTAACAAATTCCTAGGTATATGGTGAGAACCTGCTTCATTCAGGTGTTACTTCTTCTCGTCCTAGGAAGTTCTGCCTACTTTTCTGTAACATTCAATTATAACCCAGGGTTTCCTTTGTCTTGTCAAGGCCACCACCCTTGTTTTAATTTATGCAAGTGAAGGTGGTCTTTAGACCACAGCATTCCTGAACAAACACATATTCCACACAAAGAAAGAACAGTTCAGAGTAACACTGGCAACGTGGAGACCACAATACCTCCTCTGCTGGGTAGCTAATCCAGATATCAACTACTCCTCATGAGTGTATTATGCATGACACCTCCTCCTTTAAGATGGTGGAAAGAGGGGGTCAGCCAACTCTGAGCCCCTATGTCTACCTGAACCCTAGTCTTTCCCCGTTCATATTACCAGTTCAGCCCATGTTGCATCATCTCTGCATTCATTTGCCCACTGCAGCAGTTAGCATCAGCTGAAGCAATTTCCCTTGTGGCGGGCACTCCCTTGCTGGATATCACACACTCCTTGCACTTGCCCTCACTCGTGAAGAGAACTAGAGCCCCCTCAGGGTAACTCACTGGGGGCCTAAGGGCAGTTCTGGCAAAGCTTAGGCCAGATAGTCCACTGTTCACACCTACCCCTGTATGCTCTGTAGCTGTATCCGGTTCACTTATCACTGTAGCTGCTGTGCTCACACATTCTCTATCCAGGGCACACACAACTTTGGAAGAGTTGTAGGGGGAAGTACCATCTCCCTCTTTCTCTTCTTCCCATATGCTATTACTGTAGGGTGGGGTTACAGACACACACCTAGGGTCTCATCCTGTCCTACTCTCTGTAAAAGGGCATTCACTCCTACTTGCATATACAAAGGCAGTGAAAGGACCAGCATGGGACTCCAGCAATCTAGGGTTAAGGCTGTAAGGAGAGAGATAGGAGACGAGTGCTGGGTAGAGAAGCTAGTGCAACATTGTTGCAAGAGTATAGAGGAGCCCCTGTCTTACCTTAAAAAGAGATATTTCCAGCTTCCTGTCAATCTTTCTCCTTGGATCCTGAAGCAGAGATATTTTCACTTCCTAGGCCTCATCCTTTCCAGTCAACATGCAGCGTTCCAGAAGATCAATCCTGCCTTCAGTACGGTTCCAGGAGCTGCAGTTTACATCATCTTCAAGGAAGCAGGATAAAAAGCAGATAAGTCAACATGATATTATTGAGGAGTTTGAGGATGAGATTCCACCCACACAGCACACTACTATACAGTCAGTGCAGGCATCGCATAGTGCTGCTGCAGTAACTGTGGCTGATATACATCCCCCTCCTGTTGCTAATGCATTGTTGTTGGATTTTGTCCCTAAATCTCCAGTTCAGGTTGCAGCTGATGCTGCTGCTTCTCCATTACAGGCCCCTACACATATTCGGTCTATTAATACCCCCATTATGCAAGAAAACATTGGTGGTTCAGGGCCTTCCGTAGCTAATCTTGTTAGGCCTCATGATATGCAAAACATTGGTGGTTCAGGGCCTTATACAGCTAATATTCACCTAGATTACGAGTTTTGCGTTCCGGTTTTAATGCTGAAAAAATGGCCATTTAAGAGTAAAAACCGTAATGCAGCCATTACGAGTCTTGTCGGTATAGCTATACAGCAAGCATTTTAACCTCTAACGCCATGTCAATCCCGCACTCAAAAAAATGACGTTTTTGTGTGGGATTTCCATAGCGCCGGTATTACAAGTTTTGTGGTGAGGCTAAAATGCTTGCATTCCAGCCTATAAAGACACAATCCGTTCCGCTATCTGAGACTAGTAGTTATGAGTTTTGCGCAACAAAACTGTGAAACAAACTCATAACTAAATTGTTACAAAGTACACTAACACCCAAAAACTAACTATTAACCCTTATGCCGCCGCCCTCCCGCATCGCAAACACTATAGTAATGTTATTAACTCCTAATCTGCCGCTTCCGACATTGCTGAAACTAATAAAATATATTAACCCCTATTCCACCGCTCCCTAACATTGTCACCACTATAATAAAGTTATTAACCCCTATTCCCTTGCACCCCAACATTTCCCACACTATAATAAAGCTATTAACCCCTATTCCGGCGCTCCCCGACATCGCCACCACTAAATAAAGTTATTAACCCCTAAGCCTCTGGCCTCCCACATCACCGCCACTAAATAAACCTAAAAACCCCTAAACCGTCAGCCCCTCACATTGAAAAATCTAAATAAAAGTAACTATTAACCCCTAAACCTAACAACCTCCTAACTTTAAATTAAAATTACAATATCGCTATCTTAAAGGGCCACTGTAAGTAAATATTTTCTATGCCTGTTACTAACTAACTACCCCAAATACGCTTTTTATCAATAGCATTTCATTAACATATCTCTACCGTATATCAGAAATCTTGTCTGCAAATTTAATTGTTTTACAAACCCACTCCGTGGGTATCCTTTGCTCTGTACCAATCCGTTTACAATACCTAGGTTTCAAAATGGCGCTTTAAACACAAAGTTATTGGTTTAAGTATTTTGAACACGCAGTGCTGAAAATAGTGGGCAGGATAACGTGACATCATTGGCGAATAAAATATATAACTTTTAGAACGTTATGAAACTTAATTTTGGAGAAAATATAGGTCAGTAGGTTTTAATTAATGTTTATTAACTTTATTATGTTAGTTGTTTAGCTTAAAAATTATAACAGAAAGTAATCCTTTAAAATAAATAAAAACTTACCTCTGAAATTAAAAAAACTAAGTTTAAACTAACAATTAACCTAACAACTATTATACTAAATTTAAAATAACTATCAATTAAATAAACTAAATTACACATTAAAAACAAACTAACACTACTAAAAAAAAATAATTCTAAAATTACAAAAAATAAAAAATACTAAATTACAAAAAATAACAAACACTATATTACAAAAAAACAAACACTAAATTACGAAAAATAACTAACAACATTATCCAAAATAAAAACAATTACACCTAATCTAATAGCCCTATAAAAATAAAAAAGCCCCCCAAAATTAAAAAACTAGCCTACAATAAACTACAAATAGCCCTTAAAAGGACCTTTTGTAGGGCATTGTGCCCTAAAGAAATCAGCTCTTTTACCTGTAAAAAAATACAAAGACCCCCAATAGTAAAACCCACCACCCAACCAACCCCCCCAAAATAAAAAAACTAACTCTAACAAAAATCTAAGCTACCCATTGCCCTGATAAGGTCATTTGTATGGGCATTGTCCTTAAAAGGGCATTTAGCTCTTTTGCAGTGCCCTGAAAAGGGCATTTAGCTCTTTTGCATTATCCTGAAAAGGGCATTTAGCTCTTTTAAGAAAGCCCAAACCCTAATCTAAAAAACAAATTACCCCAAAAAAGTTACAAAAAACTAACACCAACCCCTAAAATTCTATTGGCTATTCAAATCAACCAATAGAATTTCAGTAGCTCTCATCCTATTGGCTGATTTGAACAGCCAATAAGATTTCAGTAGCTCTCATCCTATTGGCTTATTTGAATTTCAAAAATGAAATCAGCCAATAGGAATGAAAAGGATGCCATTTTGAAAAGGCTCCCTTGCATTGAAGAATCAGTGTACAGCGGCGACCATATGAAGAGGATGATCCGCGCCAGATGCAGTGACGTGCAGTCACAGGAGGCAGGTGAGGCAGTGCCTCCCCTGGCCAATCTATGTAATTACAGAATTTATTTAAAATAAAAAAATAAAAAAATTATTATTTTTTTTTTTTTTCATATTTTTTTTTTTTTTATAAAATAAGGTGACCCCCCCTACCCCCCCACCCCTCCACCAAAATCATGATTCTGTTTGTGAACAGTACTGTGTGTATTGTGTAAATTTTATTAAAACCGACTGTACTACTTATTATTACATCAATACATTCATATTGCGCAAGACAAGGACAGCCGGCTGTCCTTGCATTGCGCAATATGAATGCATTGACTACTGTGGAAGTGTATGGGACGCTGAGAGACTGCCACCAGAGGAGAAAAGGTGCTAATGCAGTGCTCTCCAATGCGCCCCATACGCTTCCACAGGAGGCTAGCCTCCGTCCTGGCCGCCTCTCAGTCTCACTGTCTGACTCAGTCTCAGCCAATCAGATTCAGAATACAGAACTCGTCTGAATCTGACTGGGGCTGGCTGTCTCTGAGTGCCGGGCGGGAATGAAATAGATCCTTCCGCGTGCGGTCACGTGTCTCAGAGCAGCTCAACGCAGACCGTCAGACGTGGTACTGAACGACCGTTATTAACAGTCAGAGTCAGCATTGCAACTGGAGCGTAGAAGTCAACTTTATCTATATTTGGCGGCGGCGCATCTTTTTAGGTAGGTGTCAGTGGCGGAGTTGACTCACTGTTCAGTGTTCTGTTCGAGTTCGACTGTCTTCGATTTCTATAATAAAGGGACCGGGTGTAGGCAAGTAAACAATTAAAATATGAATTGTCTATTAGTTGTCAAAATGTTATTTAAAATGCTATGCTTATTTCTTCTTTTCTGCATGGTGTAGTGTACTACTGACTGACTAATCTTCCACACACTCAGTACTATAATTAGTGACAAGTTTCTGTGTGTCTCCCTGGCCACAAGTCTTATGTGCTGGTGGTGAATCCAACTCCTACACACATCCCTTTACTTTTCTTTGTGATACCTCATAAGTAAATGAATAGATATTTTATAAGCGTGAATTAAGGGGTTAATTTCAGATAAATCCAACTGAACACAGAAACAACGCATCTCATTTGTGACTTGGTTTTTTCCCCATCTGGTCCTCTGCTGCCGCTCATTGACTCAGCACGCTATACAGTTCCACTTCCCATTAGCTATTTTATTAGACATTGTTTTGTAAATAATTATATATATATATATATATTATATTGAATAAAAGAAACTATTTTGCTGACCCTGCATGTGAATTACAGAAAAAAAAAACGATTTAGAATTTAATTTAATGTTTTGAAAATAAAATATGTCTGTATGATGTGCAATTCTAGGCTACCTGTTTTCTACATTATGTCATATACTGTCCACTTGGTAATAATCGCCCACTTTCGGTTTATTTTTTCCTTGTCTGCTCTCTTGATGCTTTTTATGCCAAAGTGAATAAAGTACAGTTAAAAAATCAACTTTACATAATTTATCAGAAGTAGCAGTTCTCTTGGTATCCTTTTGTTAAAGCATAGCTCTTTTTCTGTCAGCATAATGAAGTAGACTGACCCTCTTAAAACGACATAAACCCCTAAAGGAAGGTAAGCTCAGGAGTGTGCATGTGTCTTCGATGTGATATTGTGATTGATTTAGGTAGGTGTCAGTGGCGGTTGCGGGCCTCAGCCTTTTATAGTGACTGAGCCTGCTGGGGCCCTGGGCCAATCTTTTATTTTAGGCGGCAGTGCGGCACTAAGTTGAAGTTAGTTAGATAACGTGAGTTGAAGTTGAACTTACTTGATATACATTTATTACAACTAACTTGCAGCCTCGCTGCCAAAATAGTCAAGTCACTTCCCTTGACTATAGAGGCAGCGAGGCTGCAAGTTCGTTGTAATAAATGTATATCAAGTTGACAAGTTCAACTCAAGTTATCTAACTTCAACTTAGTGCCGCCTAAAAGAAAAGAAAAGATGGCCCAGGGCCCCAGCAGGCTCAGTCACACGACAAGGAAGTTGGTTTCTTATTCAAGCTGTTTCTTATTCGTGAAATTCTGTTTCTTATTCATGGAAGTTGGTTTCTTATTCAATTTTTTTTTAAATAAAAAAATAGGTTTTATTAAAATAATAATATGATTCATATAATGTAGTTACACAGAGGTGGAATCTCTTTATATAACAGATATACAAACTTGAAAAAAGGGCATACTTTGGCACCACTACAAATATTACTATTTTGAATAAATAACATATATTTTCAAAGGGTTAATAACCATTGGGCCACTGATTTCACTATGAATATATACAGGGTAGATCCCCCTCCATGCCATGCAATTGTTTCTAGCCTGGCCCAATGGTGTTTTGGGCACAGAAATTGATGCCAACCCTGGCATAGGTGACATAATTCTCAATTTTTAATAAGTAACAGATATTTTCAAAGGGTTAATAACCATTGGGCCACTGATTTCACTATGAATATCTACAGGGTAGATCCCCCTCCATGCCATGCTATTGTTTTTAGCCTAGCCCAATGTAAAATATCTGTTACTTATTCAAAAATGAGAATTATGTCACCTATGCCAGGGTTGGCATCAATTTCTGTGCCAAAACACCATTGTGCCAGGCTAAAAACAATTGCATGGCATGGAAGAGGATCTGCCCTGTATATATTCAAAGTGAAATCAGTGGCCCAATGGTTATTAACCCTTTGAAAATATCTGTTACTTATTCAAAATTGAGAATTATGTCACCTATGCCAGGGTTGGCATCAATTTCTGTGCCCAAAACACCATTGGGCCAGGCTAAAAACAATTGCATGTCATGGAGGGAGATCTAACCTGTATATATTCATAGTGAAATCAGTGGCCCAATGGTTATTAACCCTTTGAAAATATATGTTACTTATTCAAAAATGAGACTTAGAGCACCTATGCCAGGGTTGGCATCAATTTCTGTGCCAAAAACACCATTGGGCCAGGCTAAAAACAATTGCATGACATGGAGGGGGAATGGGATCTACCCTGTATAAATTCATAGTGAAATCAGTGGCCGAATGGTTATTAACCCTTTGAAAATATATGTTATTTATTTTAAAATAGTAATATTTGTAGTGGTGCCAACGTATGCCCTTTTTTCAAGTTTGTATATCTAATTGTTATATTATAAAGAGATTCCACCTCTGTGTAACTACATTATATGAATCATATTATTATTTTAATAAAACCTATTTTTTTATTTTAAAGTAAATTTAAAGCAGTCTGACAAAAAAATTGAATAAGAAACCAACTTCCATGAATAAGAAACAGAATTTCCCGAATAAGAAACAGCTTGAATAAGAAACCAACTTCCTTGTCGTCTCAGTCACTATAAAAGCTGTAGCCTGTTTTTGGTTATTTACTAGTAATAATTATTATTAAATCAAGTCACCCATTTTATGTAACCTCTCACCTATTGAGTCAGCTCAAGAGGGATCTTGGGGCTGCTAAGAACCCCAATAATTACTGAAATACCCCCAATTATCAATGGTGTCCAACTGTCCATATCCAAAAATTTTCAGGTCAATTTTTTGTTCTACCTAGGGAAGGCAAGATGTAAATGAGGAGAGGTGTATTTAAATAATAGGCAAAGGATCTTTTGATATCCTTTGTTGAAAAGCATATCTAAATATGCTTAGAAGCTATTGAGCATATTTAGATATGAATTTCAACAAAGGATATCTGGTTTTCTTCATTCTTTTGATATCCTTTGTTGAAAAGCATATCTAAGTATGCTCAGTAGCTACTGAGCATATTTAGATATGATTTTCAACAAAGGATATCTGGTTTTCTTCATTCTTTTATATCCTTTGAAAAGCATATCTAAATATGCTCTGTAGCTACTGAGCATATTTAGATATGAATTTCAACAAAGGATATCAAAAGAATGAAGGAAATCAGATATCCTTTGTTGAAAAGCATATCTAAATATGCTCAGTAGCTATTGAGCATATTTAGATATGATTTTCAACAAAGGATATCTGGTTCTCTTCATTCTTTTATATCCTTTGAAAAGCATATCTAAATATGCTCTCTAGCTACTGAGCATATTTAGATATGAATTTCAACAAAGGATATATGATTTTCTTCATTCTTTTGATATCCTTTGTTGAAAAGCATATCTAAATATGCTCAGTAGCTATTGAGCATATTTAGATATGAATTTCAACAAAGGATATCTGATTTCCTTCATTCTTTTGATATCCTTTGTTGAAAATCATATCTAAATATGCTCATTAGCTACTGAGCATATTTAGATATGCTTTTCAACAAAGGATATCAAAAGAATGAAGGAAATCAGATATCCTTTGTTGAAATTCATATCTAAATATGCTCAATAGCTTCTAAGCATATTTAGATATGCTTTTCAACAAAGGATATCAAAATAATGAAGAAAAAAAGATATCCTTTGTTGAAAATCATATCTAAATATGCTCAGTAGATACTGAATGGTCGCTGCATATAGATATTGGCTCGCCCATGTGCAATTGCTATTTCTTCAACAAAGGATATCTAAAGAATGAAGGCGTATCCGATTCCTAGACACTGCCTCACCAGCCTCTGAAGTCACCGCACATCACTGGCCAGATGTCTTCAAGGAAGGACCAGCTTTGCGCCGCCGGGATGAAGATAGAAGATGCCGCCTGGATGAAGATAGACGTTGCCGCCTGGACGAAGACTTCTCGCCGCCTGGATGTCCGGACTTCAAAAACTGTAAGTGGATCGTCGGGGGTTAGTGTTAGGTTTTTTTTTTTTTTACTTTTTTTGGGTGTTTTTTTTTTTTAGATTAGGGTTTGGGCTTTCTTAAAGAGCTACATGCCCTTTTCAGGGCAATGCAAAAGAGCTAAATGCCCTTTTCAGGGCAATGCAAAAGAGCTAAATGCCCATACAAATGCGCTTTTCAGGACAATGGATTGCTTAGGTTTTTGTTAGAGTTAGGTTTTTTAATTTGGGGGGGTTGGTTGGGTGGTCGGGTTTACTGTTGGGGGGTCTTTGTATTTTTTTTTACAGGGAAAAGATCTGATTTCTTTAGGGCAATGATCTACAAAAGGCCCTTTTAAGGGCTATTTGTAGTTTATTGTAGGCTAGTTTTTTTTTTTGGGGGGGGGGTTATTTTTATAGGGCTATTAGATTAGATGTAAATGATTTTATTTTGGATAAATTTGTTTGTTATTTTTCACAATTTAGTGTTTGTTATTTTTGTAATTTAGTGTTTGTTATTTTTTGTAATTTAGTATTTTTTGTAATTTTAGAATAGAGTTTTTTAGTTTATTTAATTTGTAGTTATTTTACTTTTAGTATAATAGTTATTTTAGGTTAATTGTTAGTTTAAACTTAGTTTTTTTTATTTTCACAGGTAAGTTTTTATTTATTTTAAGATAGGGATATTGTAATTTTAATTTAAAGTTAGGGGGATTTTAGGTTTAGAGGTTAATAGTTCAATTTAGTTTTTTGCGATGTGGAGGGCTGGCGGTTTCGGGGTTAATAGGTTTATTTAGTGGCGGTGATGTGGGAGGCCAGAGGTTTAGGGGTTTATAACTTTATTTAGTGGTGGCGATGTCGGGGAGCGGCGTAATGGGGTTAATAACTTTATTATAGTGGCAGCGATATCGAGAGCGGCAGATTAGGGGTTAATAAATTTATTTCGGTGTTGGCGATGTTGGGGGCGGCAGATTAGGGGTTAATAACTTTATTTAGGTGTCTGCGATGTCGGGGCAGTAGATTAGGGGTGTTTAGACGGGGTTTATGTTAGGGTGTTAGGTTTAAACTTAACTTTCTTTTCCCCATAGACATCAATGGGGTCGCGTTACGGCGATTGGCATTCCGCGCTTCAGGTGTTTTTTTCAGGGTTTTTTTCTAAAACGCTCTCCCCATTGATGTCTATTGTGGTTCTAATTCACATCTGTCTACGCTCAAGCCTTTATTGATTCAGGGGCAGCTGGAAATTTTCTAGATCACCGTTTCATGATTCAGGCAGGCTTGCCTCTTTTTCAGAAAAAACAATATCTTAAAATAACCACTCTGGATGGCATTCACCTTGGATCAGATTTAATCCATTTAGATTCAGCACCCCTAACCATGACTGTGGGAGTCCTACATATTGAACAGTTGCAGTTCGATGTCATTCATTCTCCTGCACAACCAGTTATCCTTGGTCTTCCTTGGCTTCATATACACAATCCTCAGTTCGACTGGACTGAGGGACAGTTGGCCTCCTGGCACAAATCCTGTTTCCACTCCTGCCTGGCTAAGGTTACTCCATTGCATCACATCCTTATAGCCAGTCTTCAGACCCCTTCAAGCGTTCCCTCAGTATATGCAGAATTTACAGATGTTTTTGAAAAGAAAGCAGCTGATGTGCTGCCACCTCACCGTCATTATGACTTCAAAATTGAACTTTTTCCTGGAGCTCCACTTCCTAAAGGGAGGACTTATCCACTCTCCAAAGTTGAAACCAAGGCCATCGAGGAATATATCCAAGAATACCTAGCTAAAGGTTTTATTCGCCCTTCCTCTTCTCCTGCCGGGGCTAGCTTCTTTTTTGTCAGTAAAAAGGATGGTGGACTCAGACCCTGTATCGACTACAGAGCCCTAAACAACATTACTATCAAGAATTGTTATCCTATTCCTTTGAACACTGAACTATATGATTTGCTCCAAAAAGCTCGCTACTTTACAAAGTTGGACCTACGTGGGGCGTACAATCTCATTCGTATTTTCCCGGGACATGAGTGGAAGACTGCCTTCAACACAAGTTTAGGGCATTACAAATACCTTGTGATGTCTTTTGGGCTGTGTAATGCCTGCTGTCTTCCAAGCATTTGTCAATGTCTTCCGTGACCTGATATCTTCTTTGTACCTTTGAACCTTTGCACTCCTGTGCTATCCTGGGCTCATGACAGCAAACTATCAGGACATCCTGGTTTGACAAGAACCTTTAAACTTCTTTCTTGACATGTTTGTTGGCCTACTATGAAGTCTGACTCTCAGGACTACGTTAAGGCCTTGTCAAACTTGTGCTGCTAATAAAACTCCCGATCCTTGCTCCATGGCCTACTCCAACCATTGTCTACTCCCAAACAACCCTGGACACACATAGCAATGGATTTTGTTGTGGACCTCCCTCCTTCTGAAAATCATGCGGTTATCTGGGTTGTGGTGGATCGATATTCCAGACTTGCTCAATTCATACCCTTGACCAAATTGCTGTCTGCCCAAGAGTTATCAATTTTCTTTCTGTAACATGTGGTATGACTTTATGGAATTCCTGAAAAATTGTTTCTGACCGAGGCCCTCAATTCATCTCTACATTTTGGAGAGCCTTTTGCAAGTTGATTAGAACCACTGTTTCCTTATCCTCTGGTTACCATCCCCAAACCAATGGGCTAATGAAGAGAACAAATCAAGACCTCAAGGCTTATCTCAGAACCTATGTCAATTCTCTACATACCAATTGATCTGGATTATTGCCCCTAGCCGAATTGGCAAAGAACACTCACTGGCACTCTTCTCTGTGATGTTCTCCATTTCAAGCTGCTGCAGATTATCAACCTTGTCTCTTTCCCTTTCTGCTCAGCCTATGGGAGTTCCTGTTGTAGAATGTTGCTTCACTGACCTCACTACTCATTGGCAATGTATTCTCTCTCAGTTACGTTCAGCTGTTTCCAGATACAAAAGGTTTCCCGATCATCATCGAGCTACTGTTCGTGCTTTTTCAGTAGGTGAACGCGTCTGGGTCTCTACCCGACATGTTCATTTATGTCAACCCTGTCATAAATTAGGGCCTAGGTATATCGGCCCATAAAAGATCCTTAAAAGACTTTCTCCTGTTGCATACATAGTGGCTTTGCCCAGAACTCTGTGGATATACCCAGTCTTCCATATATCACTGCTGAAACCCTATATCACGAACATATATACTCGAGTCAGACCTCCTCCTCCACTCTTGCTCCATCCTTGGTCTCCAGGTTTCACTCTGCTCATCCCTCCATGCCATGTCAGGGTCCCGGTGGTACCCTTTGAGAAGGAGGCTCTGTAACGCTGCACGCTCCGTTTCTTGTGGCCGTTGCCACATCACAGGAGGCTGTTTTCCCTCTGAGCCTCCTGGAACTGTTTCTTAGCACGAACCTAAGGCTATGTAAGTACCTCTGTTCCTTACTTACATTGCCCAAGTATAGGTGTTACTGTATGTGCTCCTGGGTGTTGTATTTCTGAATTGCTGGATTGCCTGATTGTTACTGAACTCTGCCTGTCTGACCACTCTACCTGTTTAACCCCTTGGGCCCCATCCTATATGCAGCGTCACCCGCAAAAGCCGGCAACGCCGGTTTTTGTGCGGGTTTGGTATCCTATATACAGCGCCGCATATAAATGCGTTGTGTATATTTCACCCGTCGGACGTAGTTTTTTTCCCTATAGACTAACATATAAAACCCGCGCAATTTGGTATCCAATATCCAGCGCAAGGCCTTACGTGGCAAAAATGGAGAAAACTTACTCCATTTTCACCTCGCCATAAAAAGCAGTCGTAGCAGGCCTTGCACCATATGGGAGCACCGTAACTCCCTAAAATGCCTGCAAAAAAAAACTAACACCTAACGCATGCGCAATGTCTATCTACCTGTCAACCGCAATCCCCCACCGCAATACCTAATAAACAGCTAGATTACGAGTTCTGCGTTAGCTTTAAAAAGCAGCATTAAGGGGTCCTAACGGTGCTTTTTAACGCCCGCTGGTATTACGAGTCAGGCAGGAAAGGGTCTACTGCTCACTTTTTTTCTGCAACTTTTCCATACCGCAAATCCCCTTATGTTAATTGCGCATCCTATCTTTTTCATGGGATTTGGCTAACGCTAGTATTACAAGTCTTGGAAGAAGTGAGCGGTACAGCTTCTACCTCCAAGACTCCTACCGCATATAAAAGTCAGTAGTTAAGAGTTTTATGGGCTAATGCCGGAATATAAAACTCTTAACTAAAGTGCTACAAAGTACACTAACACCCATAAATCACCTATTAACCCCTAAACCGAGGCCCCCCCACATCTCAAACACTAAAATAAATATTTTTAACCCCTAATCTGCCGACCGGACATCGCCACCACCTACATTATACCTATGAACCCCTAATCTGCTGCCCCTAACATCGCCGACACCTACATTATATTTCTTAACCCCTAATCTGCCGCCCCCAACCTACACTTATTAACCCCTAATCTGCCGACCGGACATCGCCGCCACTATAATAAATGTATTAACCCCTAAACTGCCGCACTCCCACCTCGCAAACACTATAGTAAATTGTATTAACCCCTAAGCTGCCCCCCCAACGTCGCCGCCACCCACCTACAATTATTAACCCCTAATCTCCTGCCCCCAACGTCGCCGCTACTATAATAAAGTTATTAACCCCTAAACCTAAGTCTAACCCTAACAACCCCCTAAATTAAATATAATCTAAATAAAATTACTATAATTAAATAAATTAATCCTATTTAAAACTAAATACTTACCTATAAAATAAACCCTAATATAGCTACAATATAAGTAATAGTTACATTGTAGCTATTTTAGGATTTATATTTATTTTACAGGCAACTTTGTATTTATTTTAACTAGGTACAATAGCTATTATATAGTTAATAACTATTTAATAGCTACCTAGTTAAAATAATTACAAAATTACCTGTAAAATAAATCCTAACCTAAGTTACAAATACACCTAACACTACACTATCAATAAATTAATTAAATAAATTAACTACAATTATCTAAAATAAAATACAATTAAATAAACTAAACTATAGTACAAACCCCCCCCACTAAATTACAAAAAATAAAAAAATATTACAAGAAGTTTAATCTAATTACACCTAATCTAAGTCCCCTAATAAAATAGAAAAGCCCCCCAAAATAATAAAATTCCCCATCCTAAACTAAATTACAAATAGCCCTTAAAAGGACCTTTTGCGGGGCATTGCCCCAAAGTAATTAGCTCTTTTACCAGCCCTTAAAAGGGCTTTTTGCGGGGCATTGCCCCAAAATAATCAGCTCTTTTACCTGTAAAAAAAAAGAAATACAATACCCCCCCAATATTACAACCCACCACACACAACTACTCTAAAACCCACCCGATCCCCCCTTAAAAAAACCTAACACTATCCCATTGAAGATCACCCTACCTTGAGCCGTCTTCACCCAGCCGGGCACCAATGGTCATCCAATGGGGCAGAAGAGGACATCCGGACCGGCAGAAGTCTTCATCCTATCCGGGCAGAAAAGGACATCCGGACCGGCAGACATCTTCATCCAAGTGGCATCTTCAATCTTCCTCCATCCGACGAGGAACGGCTCCATCTTGAAGACCTCCGGCGTGGAACTTCCTTCTCGGCCGACAGACTAACGACGGATGAATATTCCTTTAATTGACGTCATCCAAGATGGCGTCCCTCAAATTCCGATTGGCTGATAGGATTCTATCAGCCAATCGGAATTAAGGTAGGAAAAATCCAATTGGTTGATTTAATGAAATTCAATCCGATTGGCTGATTGGATCAGCCAATAGAATCGACCTCGCATTCTATTGGCTGATCCAATAGTGGCACTGTATAAGCTGGTCTTGGAGCTAGTTTATATTTGCCCATAAAAAGCCTACATGACATTGACCATTGCTGTCTATGACTCTTAAATATGCCACCGCTGCTATCGCTACAGTAGAAGCATCAGAAAAAACACATACCTCTTTTATCCTTGTGGATGATAGTGACACCAGCACATAGGGTCTGGGAATACTGAGATCTTCAAGATGGATCAAGTCTTCTGTCCATGCTCTTCATTGAGCTTCTCTATCTGGCGAGAGTGGGGAATCCCAGTCACATTGATCTGTTGAGAGTTCTCTGACTAAAGATTTACCTTGCATAGTGATTGGAAATGCAAACCCAAGTGGGTCATAAAGACTGTTTACTGTAGCCAGGATACTTGTCCGTGTGATTTTTTTTTACCTCTCTAGACACTTGAAAAGTGAAACTGTCGGTCTATAGGTTCCAACTTACTCCTAAGCTCCTTTGAAGGGGTAGAGAATCGACACCTAAAACAAGGTCTTTTAGATCTTTAGCTCTGTCATCTGCGGGAGATGCTTCTATTACTGAAATTCTGTTGGATGCCACCTTGTGTAGCTTGAGATTTGATCCTACGAGCATGTCCTTAACCCTCTGCAAGAGACTGACTGCTTCAGCTTCAGAAGGCACAGATGCAAGTCCATCATCTACATAGAAATTCCTCAAGATAAACTGTTCTACACTTTCATCATACTCACTCTTTCCTTGCTTTGCTATTTGTCTTAGACCATAAATGGCTAGGGCTGGAGAAGGGCTGTTTCCAAAGACATGTACCTTCCTCCTGAACTCTGTAATTTCTTTGTGAAGGTCATTGTCATGAAACCAAAGAAATCTCAAATAGTTACGGTGATCTTCTCTAACCATGAAACAGTAAAACATTTGTTGTACATCAGTGGTAATTGCAACTTGCTCTTTGCAGAAACATAAAAGGACACCTAGTAGTGCATTATTTAAATCAGGTCCACTGAGGAGTGTGTCATTCAGTGAGATGCCTTCAAACTGAGCACTTGAGACAAAAACTACTCTGATCTGTCCTGGCTTCTAAGGGTGGCAGACACCAAAGAATGGTTGGTACCAACACTCCTCACCTGGTTCCAATGGTGGAGCAGGATCTGCTTGGTCAAGGTCAAAGATCTTTTGCATAAAGTTAACAAAATGTTCCTTCATTTCAGTTTTTTTTTCACAAAAGAACACAGTAGAGCAAGGAGTATTTTCTGGGCTTGCTCTATGTTGTTTGGTAGTCTAAGATGAGGTGAGCGAAATGGTAGGGGTGCTACCCAGTAATTTGCTTCATCAATAAACATCTCTTTTTCGACTACAACAAGGAACATACCATCTTGAATAGACATAGCAGGTTTGTCATCGTTTGGAGAAGTAGCAAACACATTATCATCTAAACTGTCCACATTGTGAGTTGCAGTTCCTAAATAACACAATGGGGGTGTATAGCTGATGTTTACAAGCATTAAAAGTCTAAATTACCTGTATATAGCTAGTGCATGGACTAAACAAGTTTCTCCACTAGGCAGCACATTTGTCTCGAAAGAGTTTACATCTGCTGGTCTATGAGCTCCTCCTAAGCATACTTTCCCAACTATGATCCAACCTAAATCTAAATGTTGTGCATAAGGACTGTTATGAAGCCCATTAATCTGCTCACATACTTTGTGCACCTTCAGAATGTCTCTTCCTAGCAAGAGAAGTATTTGTGCGTTAGGGTCAAGTGCTGGGATCTTGTCTGTTAAGGATTTCAGATGAGGGAAATGCTGTGTAATTTCAGGTGTTGGAATTTCTGACCTGTTATCAGGTATCATGTCACATTCAATGAGTGTGGGGAGTTTTAAGTGTGTTTTCCCATTAATAGACTGAACAGTGAAGTTGGATACCCTTACGCCCTGTTTTCTCTGTTATGCCTAAGCATTTTCTTAGGGTGTAGGGAAATGTTTCATCACTAATGTTAAACACATCAAAAAACTCTGATTTGGCTAAAGAATGGTTACTTTGATCATCTAACACTGCATACATATTTGCAGAACAGTCAGGTTTGTTAGAGGGATATACAGTCACTAAAAAAATCTTGGAACATGATCTGGGTCTTGCCCCTTTCCCGCATACCTCTGTACACTTGGATAC
Organism: Bombina bombina; assembly: GCF_027579735.1. Taxonomy (NCBI): domain Eukaryota; kingdom Metazoa; phylum Chordata; class Amphibia; order Anura; family Bombinatoridae; genus Bombina; species Bombina bombina. The sequence goes on along the minus strand of NC_069502.1, from coordinate 268,886,194 downwards.
GACAGTGGATGGAGTAGCTTCCTCTTGCTCCCCGCCTTGCTCTCCCTTAGGTAAAGGAGTCTCTATTGCCCAGGGAGCTGAAGTATGTTGGTCACTGTTGCATTCTCTGCATCTTATGTTATTTTCTGCAGTCTTTGGCAATGTGTCTGGTGGATGCACAACATCTAAAGCAGATAGAATTCTCCTTCAGGTAAGCTTTACGTTCATCAATGTGCTTGCTTCTGAACCCACAACACTTTGACAGTGGGTGTGGTTTATTATGAATTGTACATGGACTGTCTGATTCTATGGATTTCCTTGCAGGGCTGTTCACTTGTGGAGTTGCATTAGTAGCTGACACTTTTGTCTTTTTTACTGACACTGTTGGTCTGTTACTGTACCTTGTTCCTGTCTTCTCTGTATTTACTGGAACTTGGTTGCTGCATGTTGAGAATATGAAGCTTGTATCATTTCTGGTCTTTGCTTGGTTGACAATAAATCTGGTGAAGAAACTGAATGGTGGAAAGGAGACATGAAGGTCTTCTTTGTACTTGAAACCTTGAAAAATCCACTTTTCTTGCAGGCTATATGGCAGTTTTTCAATAATTGGTTTGATGCCACGAGCTGTGTCTAGGTATGCCAGTCCTGGCAAATAGCCTACTGTCTTAGCTGAAACTAAAAACTTGTAATTGTGAACTTTATTAACAAAAGGCAGGACACTTCCTGATTCATTCTTGAGAGGAACTAAACTGTAATTGCAATATAAAACCACCAGATGTCATCAACATAATAACCATATAATAGACAGTACACTCTTTCTCTCTCTCTGCAGCCCCTCTCTCCCTTCTTTTCTCCTCTTGATACTTGAGAATCAATTCCTTTTTTAGTTGGGGTTCAACATTCCCCAAGTTCCTGATTGCTGTTTTTAGCTCAGTCTCCATAGCACTCACAGGTTTAACAGTGTTAGGTACCAGATATTGGGTTCTAGGTTCCACGGTAACCCTTTCTGTGTATGTTTCCTGCTCTGCTGTGATGCAGTCTGCTTGATGCAACTCCTGGATCAACTGCTCATTTGTTTTGCCAAAAGTTGCTATGGCTCTTTCTTGACAAAGCAACTCAATTGACTCCGTGGGCATCTTTTTGTATCCTTCCATACTGTTAGTAGAGACAGACAACAAGAGGAAGAGGAAAGAACGGCTTTCTTTGCTCTGTAATTAGGCACTAAATTTATTTTAATACTATACAAATAGCACTAAAAAACTCTAGATATCTCCACTGCTGCCAACAAGTTTGTGACGATTAAGCCTATCCAACCAGCCATCACAATGGGGAGGGTGTGGGCATGAAGGGGTTAATAGCACTCTGGTTCCCTAAACCTTTATCTCTACAGAGGACATAAAGGGACACCAAATTAACACCCAAATCCTGCCTACAACAACCCCAGTTATCAATGCTGCCACCACCAAGAATTTTAAATTATAAAGGGTGTTTTGGAAACCCAATAACTCACACAATTAACAATTAGGTAACGTGCCTTTAACCTTGACTCTTCAGAGTTTGAATTCAGATATTAGAGCCCAAAGAAAGAATTCGATTTTCTATATGTTTAATAACAAAAATACCAATACAGGTTACACAGCGCCAAATTACAAAAAAAAAACATTCAAAATAACAAGATATGTGCAAAGATATAGTTCTTTAAAATAAAACGAGACATAATACCCAAACACAATACCATACACTTGCTACCAAATTCCTTTAGGTATATGGTGAGAACCTGCTTCATTCAGGTATTACTTCTTCTGGACCCAGGCAAGTTCTGCCTACTTTCTCTGTAACATTCAGTTATAACCCAGTATTTCCTTTGTCTTGTCAAGGCTACCGCCCTTGTTTAATTTATGATTAAACATTCTATGCAAGTAAACCAAGGTACCAAGAGAATGGGGGAGGGAGAGGGGTCTTGAGACCACAGCATTCCTGAACAAACACAGATTGCACACAAAGAAAGAACAGTTCAGAGTAACCCTGGCAATGCTGAGATCACAATACCACCTCTGCTGGGTAGCTAATCCAGGTATCAACTACTCATGTGTGAGTGTATCATGCATGACAGAAAGTAAAGACAAAATTAAACGATTATGATCTAGATGGAGCATTCAGTTTTAAGAGAATGCCAAATTACCCCCATTATAAAATTGTGCACTGTCTTTTTATATGATCACTTTCAGAGGCACAAGCTCCTACTGAGCATGTGCAAAAGGTCACAGTGTGTACATATAGGAGCCAGTGATTGGCTGATCGCTGTCACATGATACTGTCAACCAGCAAATGTAAAGATATTTTGATTTATTGTTTTAAATCTACTGCTCATTTAACGGGACAGTCTACTCAAAATGTTTTAATGTTTAAAAAGATAGATAATGTCTTTACTACCCAGCTTTGCACAACCAAAACTGTTATATTAATACACTTTATAACCTTTACAATTATAAATCTCTGCCTGTTCCTAAACTCCTGCAAGCCGCTTTTCACAGCAAGACAGTGCAATATCATATATATATATATAATATATATATATATATATATATATTACACTGTGCTCACTGCAAGTCTGTAATTAGCATTGAGATAAGGGGGCAGTCTGCAGAGGCTTAGATACAAGGTAATCACAGAGGTAAAAGTATATTAATATAACAGTGTGGGTTATGCAAAACTGGGGAATGGGTAATAAAGGGATTAGCTATCTTTCTGAACAATAACAATTCTTGAGTAGGCTGTCCTTTTAATAGCCTAAAATAAAATAATAATCCCATGAGTGTCACAAACCAGACATTCTCTTTTTATTATGTACTTGCTGATTTTGCAATTCTATTCATGTTTTACTTTACTTTAATGGTCATTTAACTTTATTAAACTCCTTTACTGTTGTTTAAGTTGTTTCCGATAGGAAATGGTGGATTAACACATTAATTCTGAATGACTACTTTAACAACTATATGATAAATATTTTTTTTCCTGCGACAAATTATTCATCTGAATTACATTTTTTGTCTTTGCACATGTCTATTAAACATATAGGGCTAGATTACAAGTGGCGTGCTAAAGTAAGTGCGGGTCGCAATAAGCACAAGCTTGAGTGCTCTCAAGCTCAAAAAATATATATACACTATCTGATACAAATTACTTATATACATATTACATTTTGTATAAGGGTTGAAAGGTACAGTATATGGTATATGACAAGGTGTTTGACTGGAAAGAACAACATATATACACTATATATTGGCAAATTTCTAAAAGGCTTGTATGTGTGTATTTAGATAGATAGATATGTCTGTGTTTATATATATATATATATATATATATATATATATATATATAAAACGCCTTGCAAAAGTATTCACCCCCTTGACTTTTTACCTATTTTGTTACATTACAGCCTTAAGTTCAATGTTTTATTAATCTGAATTTTATGTGATGGATCAGAGCACAATAGTAATATATACATAAAACTATTTTTTTAGAAATAGAAAACAGAAAATTGGCATGTGCTTATGTATTCACCCCCTTTGTTATGAAGCCCATAAAAAGCTCTGGTGCAACCAATTACCTTCAGAAGTCACACAATTACTGAAATGATGTCCACCTGTGTGCAATCTAAGTGTCACATGATCTGTGATTACATATACACACCTTTTTTGAAAGGCCCCAGAGGCTGCAACACCAAAGCAAGAGGCACCACTAACCAAACACTGCCATGAAGACCAAGGAACTCTCCAAACAAGTAAGGGACAATGTTGTTGAGAAATACAAGTCAGAGTTAGGTTATAAAAAAATATCCAAATCTTTGATGATCCCCAGGCGCACCATCAAATCTATCATAACCAAATGGAAAGAACATGGCACAACAGCAAACCTGCCAAGAGACGGCTGCCCACCAAAACTCAGGGACCAGGCAAGGAGGGCATTAATCAGAGAGGCATTAATCAGAGAGGCAGCACAGAGACCTAGAGTAGCCCTGGAGGAGCTGCAGAGTTCCACAGCAGAGACTAGAGTAACAAAAATAAGCCGTAAGCTCCATAGAGTTGGGCTTTATGGCCGAGTGACCAGAAGAAAACCATTACTTTCAGCAAAAAAACAAAATGGCATGTTTTGAGTTTGCAAAAAGGCATGTGGGAGACTCCCAAAATGTATGGAGGAAGGTGCTCTGGTCTGATGAGACTAAAATTGGACTTTTCGGCCATCAAAGAAAACGCTATGTCCGGCGCAAACCCAACACATCAAATCACCCAAAGAACACCATCCCCACAGTGAATCATGGTGGTGGCAGCATCATGCTGTGGGGATGTTTTTCAGCTGCCGGGACTGGGAAACTGGTCAGAGATGAGGGAAAGATGGATGGTGCTAAATACAGGGAAATTCTTGAGCAAAACCTGTACCACTCTGTGAGTGATTTGAGGCTAGGACGGAGGTTCACCTTCCAGCAGGACAATGACCCCAAACACACTGCTAAAGCAACACTTGAGTGGTTTAAGGGGAAACATGTAAATGTGTTGGAATGGCCTAGTCAAAGCCCAGACCTCAATCCAATAGAAAATCTGTGGTCAGACTTAAAGATTGCTGTTCACAAGCGCAAACCAATCAACTTGAAGGAGCTGGAGCAGTTTTGCAAGGAGAAATGGGCAAAATTCCCAGTGGTAAGATGTGGCAAGCTCATAGAGACTTATCCAAAGCAACTTGGAGGTGTGATTGCCGCAAAAGGTGGCTCTACAAAGTATTGACTTTAGGGGGGTGAATAGTTATGAACATTGACTTTTTCTGTTATTTTGTCCTATTTGATGTTTGCTTCACAATAATTAAAAAAAAACATCTTCAAAGTTGTGGGCATGTTCTGTAAGTTAAATGAGGCAAATCCTCAAACAATCCATGTTAATTCCAGGTTGTGAGGCAACAAAACGCGAAAAATGCCATGAGTACTTTTGCAAGGCATTATATATATATATATATATATACTGTATATATATATATATATATATATATATATATATAGATATATACATACACACACATACACTTTAGAGACCTGCCCAAACAAAAACCTTTAAACGTGAAAATTAATATTTATTTAATTTTAATAATTTTGTTTATTATGTTTATTCATTTAAATGTTTCCCATTTCAATGTTCTTCCCAAAGAGAAAAATGTTTTTTGCATTATATATATACAGTATATATATATATATATATATATATATATATATATATATATATAATTTTAATATGAGCGCAGTTAGCACATGTGCTAAAAATCCCGACTGTAACTAGTCCATAGAGCACAAACATGCTACCAAGTCAGTACATTACAATACTTACGGCTAGATTTAGAGTTTTGTCGGTAACGACCCGCGTAGCTAACGCATGCTTTTTTTCCCCCGCACCTTTTAAATACCGCTGGTATTTAGAGTTCACAGAATGGCTGCGTTTTCAGTGCGTTAGGCTCCAAAAAGGGAGCGTAGAGCATAATTTACCGCCACTGCAACTCTCGATACCAGCGGTGCTTACGGACGCGGCCAGCTTCAAAAACGTGCTCGTGCACGATTCCCCCATAGGAAACAAAAAAGCAGCGTTCAGCTCCTAACGCAGCCCCATTGTTTCCTATGGGGAAACACTTCCTAAGTCTGCACCTTACACCCTAACATGTACCCCGAGTCTAAATACCCCTAACCTTACACTTATTAACCCCTAATCTGCCGCCCCCGCTATCGCTGACCCCTGCATATTATTATTAACCCCTAATCTGCCGCTCCGTACACCGCCACAACCTACGTTATCCCTATGTACCCCTAATCTGCTGCCCCTAACACCGCTGACCCCTATATTATATTTATTAACCCCTAATCTGCCGCCCCCAACGTCGCCTCCACCTACCTACAATAATTAAGCCCTAATCTGCCGACCGGACCGCACCGCTACTCTAATAAATGTATTAACCCCTAAAGCTAAGTCTAACCCTAACACTAACACCCCCTAAGTTAAATATAATTTAAATCTAACGAAATAAATTAACTCTTATTAAATAAATTATTCCTATTTAAAGCTAAATACTTACCTGTAAAATAAATCCTAATATAGCTACAATATAAATTATAATTATATTGTAGCTATTTTAGGATTAATATTTATTTTACAGGCAAGTTTGTATTTATTTTAACCAGGTACAATAGCTATTAAATAGTTAATAACTATTTAATAGCTACCTGGTTAAAATAATTGCAAAATTACCTTTAAAGTAAATCCTAACCTAAGTTACAATTAAACCTAACACTACACTATCAATAAATAAATTAAATAAACTACCTACAATTATTTACAATTAAACCTAACACTACACTATCAATAAATTAATTAAATAAAATACCTACAAATAAATACAATGAAATAAACTAACTAAAGTACAAAAAATAAAAAAGAACTAAGTTACAAAAAATAAAAAAATATTTACAAACATTTAAAAAAATATTACAACAATTTTAAACTAATTACACCTACTCTAAGCCCCCTAATAAAATAACAAAGACCCCCAAAATAAAAAAATGCCCTACCCTATTCTAAAATTAAAATAGAAAAGCTCTTTTACCTTACCAGCCCTGAAAAGGGCCCTTTGCGGGGCATGACCCAAAGAATTCAGCTCTTTTGCCTGTAAAGCATACAATACCCCCCCCCAACATTACAACCCACATACCCCTAATCTAACCCAAACCCCCCTTAAATAAACCTAACACTAAGCCCCTGAAGATCTCCCTACCTTGTCTTCACCACGCCGGGTTCAACGATCGATGCAGAAGAGCCTCCGATGTCTTGATCCAAGCCCAAGCGGGGGGCTGAAGATGTCCATGATCCGGCTGAAGTCTTCATCCAAGCAGAAGCTGAAGAGGTCCATGATCCGACTGAAGTCTTCTATCAAGCGGCATCTTCAATCTTCTTTCTTCCGGATCCATGTAGTTCATCCCGCCGACGCGGAACATCCATCTTCACCGATGACTTCCCAACGAATGACGGTTCCTTTAAGGTACGTCATCCAAGATGGCGTCCCTCGAATTCCGATTGGCTGATAGGATTCTATCAGCCAATCGGAATTAAGGTAGGAAAATTCTGATTGGCTGATGGAATCAGCCAATCAGATTCAAGTTCAATCCGATTGGCTGATCCGATCAGCCAATCAGATTGAGCTCGCATTCTATTGGCTGATCGGATCAGCCAATCGGATTGAACTTGAATCTGATTGGCTGATTGAATCTGATTGAATCTGATTGGGCATCTTGGATTACGTCCCTTAAAGGAACCGTCATTCGTCGGGAAGTCGTCGGTGAAGATGGATGTTCCGCGTCAGCGGGATGAACTACATGGATCCGGAAGAAAGAAGATTGAAGATGCCGCTTGATAGAAGACTTCAGTCGGATCATGGACCTCTTCGGCTCCCGCTTGGATGAAGAATTCAGCCGGATCATGGACATCTTCAGCCCCCCGCTTGGGACTGGATCAAGACATCAGAGGCTCCTCTGGATCGATCGGTGAACCCGGCGTGGTGAAGACAAGGTAGTTAGATCTTCATGGGCTTAGTGTTAGGTTTATTTAAGGGGGGTTTGGGTTAGATTAGTGGTATGTGGGTGGTGGGTTGTAATGTTGGGGCGGGGGGTATTGTATGTTTTTTTTTTACAGGCAAAAGAGCTGAATTCTTTGGGTCATGCCCCGCAAAGGGCCCTTTTCAGGGCTGGTAAGGTAAAAGAGCTTTTCTATTTTAATTTTAGAATAGGGTAGGGCATTTTTTTATTTTGGGGGTCTTTGTTATTTTATTAGGGGGCTTAGAGTAGGTGTAATTAGTTTAAAATTGTTGTAATATTTTTTTAAATGTTTGTAAATATTTTTTTATTTTTTGTACTTTAGTTAGTTTATTTCATTGTATTGATTTGTAGGTATTTTATTTAATTAATTTATTGATAGTGTAGTGTTAGGTTTAATTGTAAATAATTGTAGGTAGTTTATTTAATTTATTTATTGATAGTGTAGTGTTAGGTTTAATTGTAACTTAGGTTAGGATTTATTTTACAGGTAATTTTGCAATTATTTTAACCAGGTAGCTATTAAATAGTTATTAACTATTTAATAGCTATTGTACCTGGTTAAAATAAATACAAACTTGCCTGTAAAATAAATATTAATCCTAAAATAGCTACAATATAATTATAATTTATATTGTAGCTATATTAGGATTTATTTTACAGGTAAGTATTTAGCTTTAAATAGGAATAATTTATTTAATAAGAGTTCATTTATTTCGTTAGATTTAAATTATATTTAACTTAGGGGGTGTTAGTGTTAGGGTTAGACTTAGCTTTAGGGGTTAATACATTTATTAGAGTAGCGGTGCGGTCCGGTCGGCAGATTAGGGCTTAATTATTGTAGGTAGGTGGAGGCGACGTTGGGGGCGGCAGATTAGGGGTTAATAAATATAATATAGGGGTCAGCGGTGTTAGGGGCAGCAGATTAGGGGTACATAGGGATAACGTAGGTTGTGGCGGTGTACGGAGCGGCAGATTAGGGGTTAATAATAATATGCAGGGGTCAGCGATAGCGGGGGCGGCAGATTAGGGGTTAATAAGTGTAAGGTTAGGGGTATTTAGACTCGGGGTACATGTTAGGGTGTAAGGTGCAGACTTAGGAAGTGTTTCCCCACAGGTGTCAGCGATAGCGGGGGTGGCAGATTAGGGGTTAATAAATATTATGTAGGTGTCGGCGGTATTAGTGGCAGCAGATTAGGGGTACATAGGGATAACGTAGGTGGCGGCGGTGTGCGGTCGGCAGATTAGGGCTTCAAAAATTTTAATAGAGTGGCGGCGATGTGGGGGGGCCTCGGTTTAGGGGTACATAGGTAGTTTATGGGTGTTAGTGTACTTTAGAGCACAGTAGTATGAACCGGCGTTAGCCCAGAAAGCTCTTAACTCCTGTTTTTTTTCTGCGGCTGGAGTTTTGTCGTTAGATTTCTAACGCTCACTTTAGCCACGACTCTAAATACTGGCGTTAGAAAGATCCCATTGAAAAGATAGGATACGCAATTGACGTAAGGGGATCTGCGGTATGGAAAAGTCACGGCTGCAAAGTGAGCGTTAGACCCTTTCCTGACTGACTCTAAATACCAGCGGTAGCCCAAAACCAGCGTTAGGAGCCTCTAATGCTGGTTTTGACGGCTAACGCCAAACTCTAAATCTAGCCGCTAGATTTGTGTTTGACAGCTACATTCAAATGCAGCAGCAAGCACTGCAGCTCCTGAGCTGACTTTAACTATGTGTTAAACCACTTTGCAGTTAGCGACAAGCATTTGAGCAATGCTAAAATACTAAATCATATCTGTCCACTACCAGTGCAAGATACAATTAAAGGGACATTTAACACTTGAAGATATTAATATAAACGGCTAGGTAACGAGTGAAGCGCAAAATTGCGCTTTTGCAAGCGTGATATTTGTGCTCCACTTGTAATACCAATGCACACAAATGTTAACTGGTATTAAAAGTTAAGCGCAATGCGAATACGACCTCATTTTCGCATTACATAGAAAGTTTGCGCTCATGATAACGCGCTTCCATAGGCTCCAATTGGAGCCTCTTTCTTATGCTGATAGGCATGGCACAGAACCTAGCGCAGCGAAGGGGGTAAGTTGCGCGGCATTGGGCAGTAAATGAATAAATACATAGATATTTATGTGTTTATATATGTATATACACATAATAACACATAAATATATATGTATATAAGCAAATGTATATATATATATATATATATATATATTTCAAGTATTTTTCTAACACCCTACATCTGCTCACTTTAATCCCTTATAACTGCTTTGTGCAGTTATTTAAAAATAAATAAATAACAATGCTACCATTTTTTATTTAAAAAAAGAAACCTTACACTTTATTTTGGGGCAATTGGGGGGAATTTTTTAATTAACCAGAGATCTGATCTCTGGTTACTAAACTCGAGCTCAAAGTGCTACCATGAGCTTGTGGTAGCATTACCAAGCTACTTGTCATGGCTGGTTATTTAACATGCAACCGTACATTGACAAATTTGCCCGTTTACAGGCACATGTTAAATTAGCCCTCCACTTGTATTCTAGCCCAAAATGTTTAATTGTATGTAGTAAAGCAAATTACTGTCGTTTATTTTGTTCCCTTTTCATGTAATTTAATTCTAAATATTGTGGGCTTTCCAAATTGCTGTTAAAAGTGGAAGTGCAGAGACAGCTGTAATCCACAGTTGTTGATTGCACACTCTGGTAAGATATTTATAACTGTCCCTAATTGGCCTTAGCGGAAAAAGAAACCTAAGTTAAAATATGGCGAAGCCTACTGCTTTATGGACATTAAAATGTTACCCTTATTTTTTTCAAAATGTAAAAAACAAATGTCATTTAAACTACATGTATATATTATTCTCATACTAATACAGCATTCTATCAGTCTCTGATGTGGACACAGCACTTTCAGGACGATCTGATAATTAAACTAAAACATAAAAAAGAAGAAACAGTGAATTCATATAATTTGACCTTTATTGTCGCAAGGGTCAAAAGACAACATTTTGCACAATTGTTCCCAATTATCATGATTAAGGACTATGGGCCAGATTACAAGTGAAGTGCTAAATATCGCTTTTGTGAAAGCGATATTTGCACTCCACTGAATAATACCAGCGCACGCTAATGTGGACTGGTATTACAAGCTGACAGCAATGTGAACGCAATCTTGCATTTGCACAAGAGCGTGCTTCCATAGGCTCCAAAGGGAGCCTCGTTCTCATGCTGTGACACTTGGTATGAGAACGTAGTGCAGCGAAGGGGTAAGTAGTGCAGTGCTGGCAGCAGCGTGTAAATATATGACTATATACATATACTTATGTGTTAATGTGTATAAACACATATTAATGCATGAATATATATTATTATACATATATATTTACAGGGAACACACAGTTCTATTTAACCCACAATGTAAAGGCACTTTCCAGTGCCATTTTTTTTTCTAACACCCTACAGCCGCCGACTTTAGCCCCCAAAACTGCTAAGGTCAGTTTTCTTATTTTTTTTACATTAAATGCTACTTTAAAAAAAAAAAAAGAGAAAACTAAAACTTAAAAGGACAAACTTATTGTTTAAAAATATAGATAACGCCCTTACTACCCATTCGTCAGCTTTGCACAACCATTGTTATATTAATACACTTTATAACATTTAAACCGCTACATTTCTGCCTGTTTCTAAGCCACTACAGACAGCCTCTTATCACATGTTTTTTTTATTAGCTTTTCTCAACAGGAGACTGTTTGTTCACGTGGGCCATATAGATAGCATTGTGCTCACACCTGAGGAGTTATTTAAGATTTAGCAAAACACGGTACTAAATGCAAGCAATAACCAGCCACTTGTAATTGCTGGTTATTTATTGCACACCCACAAATGGGCAAATTTGCCCATTTGCGGGCACGCAATAAATTAGCGCTCCACTTGTAATCTAGCCAAATAAGTCTAAAACGCTATTGTTGGCAAAAAAGGTCAATTTTATATAAGGATATTAATCAACCCAATAAAAAAAATCATCAGTGTACATTTTTTTCAATAGATGTAGGCTATGGCTCGAGGTCAGGCTGGGTACTTTGGGATTTAAGCATTCAGCTCCTTTAACAGCTAATTGTGGTTAATACCGATTTTATTGTCTCTGAAGTTTTATTGGACTCCAGTCACTGTGTCACTGAAATCCCTTAAGCAATTAGCTAATCAAGAGGATGTTAATGAATTGCTGCTTGAGTTGTAAAAGGGTAAAGATATATTTCTATGCTATAATGCAAGAAAGACGGCCTCACTAGATCACTTTATAAATGTATGGCAAAACTGAAATATTAGGTTGACTACAAACAGAAACACATTTGTTCATGGTGACAGGCTGCAAATTTGCACTTGATATGTGCGTGGACTAATTAGATTAATTAAGCATGCACGCCTGAATATTGAGGCAGGTGGCAAATCAGGCTGAAGATAGAATTGTAGTTTATTTTATCTTTTGCATCCTCATCTGACTTAAAGAAACAAAAAGCTAAATATTAACTATATTAATAGTTCTAGCTTGCTTTGATTTACACTGGAGGGAGGACATTAAAGCTCCTCAAGGATTACTTGAAACTTCTTTATCTGCAAGAACAGGGTAGCTCATTCTGTCACACCACTAATTTATAATGCTAATATATACTACAAAAACAGTATCATTGGGGAGCAGGGCTCACATAACAATGCAGCCGTCTTTATTTCCTATTAAATGGTACAAAACATTTTATTAGAACCAGGCATCATTTTTATAGAATTTTAAAGGATTCAAATCTATGGTATTCATCTCCAGCACTGTCTACAGTACCTGCATTAAAGGGATATGAAACATTTAGAGTCTGAAATGTAAAAATAAAACTGTGCAATAAACAATTATTTATTATCCAGTTTTTGTTTTGTAAGGTTGTACCTGTTCCACGATCTCCAGAAAGGCTGAAAAGCAAATTCTGTAACCTATGTGTCTTCAAAATGCTGCAAAGTACCAACAATCTAGTTACTAAGTAGATACAAAATTGCTTTTAACAGTGGAGGAACTAATTTAGTGCTATTCCTGTTTGACCAATATTAAAGGGACACAAAATCCATTTTGTTTCTTTCATGATTCAGATAGAGCATGCAATTTTAAGCAATTTTCTAAATGTAGCCATCAATCAGCAAGCGCTACCCAGGTGCTGAACCAAAAATGGGCCGGCTTCTATGCTTACATTCCTACTTTTTCAAATAAAGACATCAAGAGAACGAAGACAAATTTATAATAGGAGAAAATTAGAAAGTTGCTTAAAATTGCATGCTCTATTTTAATCATGAAAGAAAATGTTTGGGTTTTGTGTCACTTTAAGGGGCAGGAAAAAGTTCTTGCAAATTCTTAATATATTCTTTTAAATGTTTTAAAAAAATGTGTTTTGTATGCAGGTATTTTGTAGTTTAGTGCTTAAATGGACAATAAACACCTTGAGATTAGTATATAAAATGTTCATATGTTTATATTTTCATTGTTTATTTGGCCCCATTTTAGTTTACTTCAGCTCTGAAATTAAAGGGATATAAAAGTCAAGCATTTTCTTTTGTGATTCAGACAGAGCATACAGTTTTAAAAAGTTTCCAGTTAACTTCAATTATCTAACTTGCTTATTTCTTAAAGGGACAGTCAATACCAGAATTGTTATTGTTTTAAAAGATAGATAATCCCTTTATTACCCATTCCCCAGTTTCGCATAAACAACACAGGTCTAAGAAATTAGCATATGAACCTCCTAGGTTAAGCTTTCAACTAAGAATACCAAGAGAACAAAGCAACATTGGTGATAAAAGTAAATTGGAAAATTGTTTAAAAGTACATGCCCTATCTGAATCATGAAAGTTTATTTTGGCCTAGACTGTCCCTTTAAGGTATTCTTTGTTCAGGAGATACCTACATAACAGGAAATAGTGCTGCCATCTAGTGCTCAGGGCTCATGGAAATGGACAACATTCTTCCAAACTACTGCCATATACAGGTAGAAATTCCAATATCCAAACATTTATATTAATACTTTTTTTAAATAAAATTATAAAAAATTACTATTTTTCCCAGCCTTTTAGTCACAATCTTCTCTTCCTGCGCCTTTGGCTTGTTGGTTTTTTTTGTGTTCTAAAATGTGAATGACAGATTATATTTATTTGAAACAAATAAACATCTATCACTTTTCTGATTATAGAACTGTACTATCTTTCTGATCATACTATGTATAAAAAAGTATTAAAATGATATAAAACTACCTTTATGTTGTATGTATACACTGTATTATGACGTGTAAATATTGCCTTAATGACATAAGATATTGCTGTTCACACTTAGTTCCATCCCCTCTCATAACTGTCCCATTTTAAAGATGTAAATATTCCAAAATCCAAACTATTCCAAAATCCAAACCTTTTCTGGTCCCAAGCATTTTGGATAAAGAGCTTTTGCAATAAAGAAGGTGTTTCACTCTGGTGCGCTCATATTGGCCAATAGAGGATTTGGGGTATTTCACTTAACTTAATCATACAGAAAAGAAAATATAGATTTTTAATCATATATACATATTTATTTATCACAAATTAAAAAATATATTTTGAGAAATCTTAAAAACCTTAAATATTTCTAAAAGATCCTAAGAGTTATAAACGCTTAGATAATCATGCAGGCAAGGAATGTTTCTGAATAAATGTATCAGAAAAGTTCATCTATATTAATTAATGGGACGTATGTCAATTCACCAAAAATAATTAATCAAAAATTAATAAAGTTCAATATGCCCTGTTCGCTACAGATTTAATTAAGTTTCCGTTTTTTGTATCCACTTTTTTAACTTGATCTTAAAGGACAAAACTTTCTCTTCCTTTGTGCCTCAATAGAGTTCCTTTTTTCACACACATGTGCTGGAAACTTGTACAGGTAGCCCTCAGTTTACGCCGGGGTTAGGTTCCAGAAGGAATGGTTGTAAATCGAAACCGTTGTAAATTGAAACCCAGTTTATAATGTAAGTCATTGGGAAGTGAGGGAGATAGGTTCCAGGCCCCTTTCAAAATTGTCATAAGTAACACCTAATACATTATTTTTGAAGCTTTGAAATTAAGACTTTAAATGCTAAACAGCATTATAAACCTAATAAAATAATCACACAACATAGAATATATAATTAAACTAAGTTAAATGAACAAAAACATTTGCTAAACAGCATTATAAACCTAATAAAATATTCACACAACACAGACTTCACTTGCATTTTTCTGCAAACAGTTCTTTCTATGCATTCCAATCTGGACTGAGTTATAGACAGGAAGATCTTGTTCCATTGAAATCTGCTTGATAGCTCAGGTCTGGTTAAACTGATTAATTTCAGCTTGCTTGGCTTTGCTGCAACACAAGTGGACAGCTCCACCTACTGGCTATTTTAATAAATGCACTGCTTCTCAATGCTTTTCAATAGCAGTCACATGACTGGAAAAAAAGGTTGTTATTCTGAAACGGTGTAAATTGAACCGTTGTAAAATGAGGGCCACCTGTATATAGTAGTAGTGATCACAATGAATGTCCACCGATCTACCTGGATGTATATCAATTTTAGGATCTTTTGGGAATATTTAAGGTTTTTACTATTTCTCTAAAATATATTAATTATTGATAAATAAATATGTATATATGATTTTGAATCTATATTTGAATTTCTGTATGATTAAAAGGGACACTCAAGTCAAAATAAACTTTCATGATTCAGGTAGAGCTGCAGTTTTAAGACACTTTCCAATTTACTTCCATTCTCAAATTTTAAACAATCTTTTATATACACATTTTCTGGAGAACAAGATCCTACTGAGCATGTGCACAAGCTCACAAGGTATACGTATACTAGTCTGTGATGTCTGTCACATGATACAGGGGGCCAGAAAATGGGAGAAAAATAAATTTGTCAGAAAAAAATCTATTGCTTATTTGAAATTCAGACTAAGGGGCTGATTTATTAAAGTGCGAGCGGACATGATACGATGTAGCATACGCTGTCAGCATTTATCATTGCACCAGCAGTTCTTGTGAACTGCTTGTACAATGCCGCCCTCTGCAGATTAGAGGACAATCGGCTGCTAGCAGGGGGTGTCAATCATCCCTATCGTATAGGATCGGGCGGCTTGAAGTCCGCAGCCTCAGAGGCAGCTAACAAGTTATGGAGCAGTGTTCTTTAGACCGCTGCTTCATAACTGCTGTTTCCAGTGGGCCTGAAGGCTTGCGCAGAAGCAGGGTCATCAAGCTCCATTTGGAGCTTGATAATTCGGCCCCTTAGTGTTATTGACTTGTCTTTTTAATATGTATTTGTTAATTATACATTGAGTGAACCTTTAACCCCTTAACGACCGAGGACGTGCAGGGTACCTCCTCACAAAAAAGGCAGTAAACGCCTGAGGACGTACCCTGCACGTCCTCGGTGTGGAAAGCAGCTGGAAGCGATCCTGCTCGCTTCCAGCTGCTTTCCGGTTATTGCAGTGATGCCTCGATATCGAGGCATCCTGCAATAACCATTTTTAGCCATCCGATGCAGAGAGAGCCACTCTGTCGCCCTCTCTGCACCGGACATTAACGGCTAGGTTCGTTGGTGGGTGGGAGCCAGTGTGGGAGGCAGGTGGCGGCCATCGATGGCCCTGGATGATGCTGAGGGGGGCGGAATCGGGGGCGGGTATGCCTGGGGCGCGCACGGGCGCGCGCGCGTGCACATGAGGGTGGGGGCGGGCGCGTGCACGGGAGGGAGCGGGTGGGAACCGCTGCACTACAGAAAAAGTAACAGTAAAATGGACAGAAAAGGGGAAAAAAAGTTGGACAAAAAAAAGATCAGGCAGGTGGTGGGGGTTGGTCTGTGGGGAAGGGGGAAGCTACACTACAGAAAATAAAAATAAAAACAAAAAAAAACTTTTTATTTTGCAAAATGGGTACTGGCAGACAGCTGCCAGTACCCAAGATGGCCCCCAATAAGACAGATGGGGAGGATTAGAGAGTTGTTTTGGGGGATCAGGGATGTTGGGGGCTAAGGGGGGATGCTACACAACAGCATATGTAAATATGCTTTAAAAAAATAAAAATTAAAATAAAAAAAACTTTTATTTTAGTACTGGCAGACTTTCTGCCAGTACTTAAGATGGCGGGGACAATTGTGGGGTGGGGGAGGGAAGGGAGCTGTTTGGGAGGGATCAGGGAGTCTGATGTGTCAGGTGGGAGGCTGAGCTCTACACTAAAGCTAAAATTAACCCTGCAAGCTCCCTACAAACTACCTAATTAACCCCTTCACTGCTAGCCATAATACACGTGTGATGCGCAGCAGCATTTAGCGGCCTTCTAATTACCAGAAAGCAACGCCAAAGTCATATATGTCTGCTATTTCTGAACAAAGGGGATCCCAGAGAAGCATTTACAACCATTTGTGCCATAATTGCACAAGCTGTTTGTAAATCATTTCAGTGAGAAACCTAAAATTGTGAAAAATTCAACTTTTTTTTTTTATTTGATCGCATTTGGCGGTAAAATGGTGGCATGCAATATACCAAAATGGGCCTAGATCAATACTTTGGGCTGTCTGCTACACTACACTAAAGCTAAAATTAACCCTACAAGCTCCCTACAAGCTCCCTAATTAACCCCTGCACTGCTGGGCATAAAACACGTGTGGTGCGCAGCGGCATTTAACGGCCTTCTAATTACCAAAAAACAATGCCAAAGCCATATATGTCTGCTATTTATGAACAAAGGGGATCCCAGAGAAAAATTTACAACCATTTATGCCATAATTGCACAAGCTGTTTGTAAATAATTTCAGTGAGAAACCAAAAGTTTGTGAAAAAGTGAACGATTTTTTGTATTTGATCGCATTGGGCGGTGAAATGGTGGCATGAAATATACCAAAATTGGCTTAGATCAATACTTTGGGATGTCTTCTAAAAAAAATATGTACATGTCAAGGGATATTCAGGGATTCCTGAAAGATATCAGTGTCCCAATGTAACTAGCGCTAATCTTGAATAAAATGGTTTGGAAATAGCAAAGTGCTACTTGTATTTATGGCCCTATAACGTGCAAAAAAAGCAAAGAACATGTAAACATTGGGTATTTCTAAACTCAGGACAACATTTAGAAAATATTTAGCATGGGTGTTTTTTGGTGGTTGTAGATGTGTAACAGATTTTGGGGGTCAAAGTTAGAAAAAGTGTTTTTTTTCCATTTTTTTCTCATATTTTATAATTTTTTTTTATAGTAAATTATAAGATATGATGAAAATAATGGTATCTTTGAAAAGTCCATTTAATGGCGAGAAAAATGGTATATAATATGTGTGGGTACAGTAAATGAGCAAGAGGAAAATTACAACTAAACACAAACACCGCAAAAATGTAAAAATAGCCTTGGTCCCAAACGGACAGAAAATGGAAAATTGCTGTGGTCATTAAGGGGTTAAGTTAATTGAATTACCCAAAAATTCCCCATCGGCCAATTTGAGCGCACCAGACTGAAACACCTTCTTTTTGCCATTTTAACTAAAGATTTTTAAGGGAAAATCTTTCCTACACTTCTGGAGCAGGGGACTGTAGTCTGTATTTTCTAGTGCCAGTTGCTACACTTCTGGAGCAGGGGACTGTAGTCTGTATTTTCTAGTGCCAGTTGCTACACTTCTGGAGCAGGAGACTGTAGTCTGTATTTTCTAGTGCCAGTTGTTTCCTATCTGCTCTTTGAATAAAGAGATTTTGCTCCAGAAACGTGAACGCACTGCTGCTTTTTTCAGCATATCCTCTTTAGTCTCACAAGGCAACTCTTGAACCTCAGTATTCTATAAATGACCATGTTAGAGAGGAGTCCAACCACAGGAGATATCTAGGTAGATTGTATATTATAAAAAACAAACAAAACACAACCATATAGAGGTCTAAGTTGGAGGGCATATACTTATAGAAACCCTTTCAAATTATTGAAACACTGAAGATTAGATAAAAAAATACTTGCTACATAAGCCTGGATCACTTCAGAATATATAAAAACAGGGAGTGGAATTATATTTATTTTATCATATAGATAGTTTCATAAGCGTAATAAATCGGTATGTGGGGGCTCACTAGAAGATGAGACAGCAGATCAAAAATGAACTTTATTTATTTATTTTTTTTAAATGTTAAAGCAAAAAAAATATATATATGTTAGTAGCTGACAGCTATAACTATGGTATTCTCAATAATTTGCAACATTTCTTAAAATGAACCGAATTTTAACACATTCGTTTGTTTAAAATTTTGAACATTCTAACATTCCTTTAATGCAATAGTATTTCTGATGCTATCTTTAATTGTAATATTTTACTCAAATGTATCTAATTCGAAAATTGCATAATTCAAATCGAATTAAAAAAATTTGAATCAATATAATTGTAATAATATTTCTAATGCTCTCATTTAATGTAATATTCAAATTATAGAATATTTAAAATAGAAAAATGTGAATCAATATATTTGTTTCTATTATGTATCAATTTACTAAATTCCCTACCACATGAACTATTGAGATTCTGAATAGTATTTGGATAATGTAATGTTACATTCAAAATTTTTAATGTGGATATTCAATCTAATTATAAACATTTGAAAGCGGAAATAACATTTGATTACAGAATTTTAATGGATTTTCGTTCTTATCAACATTCTATTGCCCAAAACAAATGTCCACAGGATTATTCATTCTACCAAGCAAATTGCGCTTTCACCAAATTCACCTATCCTCAGTACCTGGGGCAAATTATAGGGAGCAGACAGTATAAACTGTAGAAGGAAATCCCCCTAAGGCAGTAATAGATATCAAAGTATGCAACCTTACAATCAATAGAACACACTGCCATAAAATAATATGTGTAAAATGACTAATTGCACATATACAGATATAGAAACATCTTAAACTTGGTATTGTAGGAGCACAGAACTGTTGAGACTCAGAAAGTCCTCATACATCTGGTCTGTAAACCTTCATAAAGAGGGAGAAGAGTCCTGAGACTAGAGAGACAGTCCAACACATGTTTGGTGGAAGACACAAAGGTAAAACATAAATGTCCAGCTAATGTCTCACTAAATTCTTTCCCCAGAACCCTCAATGGCCAATTCAATTATCCCACTCCGATTTTGTATAGAATAAGCTCACCTCTAAACCACTTCCTTTTTTCCCATCAGACAACCAGACCACAATAATGCTGCTGGAACAAGGCTCCAACAAGTAGGTAAGAGACAAGTTATATACCCCTAAAAATCTAGCTTCTGCCTATGAAAATATGTGGATGATCAGCAATTGAATGTATAAAAAAACACAATTCGGGGGGGGGGGGGCGGAGTTAACCACTAGTGAGGACAGTCACATGAAAGAGGAGCTCTGCTGTCCAATAAGTTAAAGAAATCTTTAATCTCGACTTATCTTACTAATTTTCACCTAAAGTAAGATAGCGGTGCCAGGTCCTACCTACAGTGATCTCCCAAATTTGTACTTTGAATGGCACTAGGACTCAGAGCAATAGCGGCCTATTGGCGGGAGACCACCTGTAACCGCGAAACCTTAGAACTCATACTTTGCCGCACCGGAGGGTCGGGGTTCCGCTCCGGACCGGGTGAGTTCAATGACCAGTGGGTTTTGCGACCTATTTACACATTGGTCATCTACAGCCTAACTGAGATCCGGATCCGACATTTCGCTCAGCCTACAGACTCCCTACAACTACCTGAAATTTCTGGAGCAGCTCCGCAGGGTCGGGGCTCCGCTCCGGAGCTGAGGTGCAGCAGACCAGTGACTTTCCAAAGCATATCAGGTACCGATAGTGGAGTGCGAGTGGTGGAGGGCCCACATAACTTGTGTGACACACCTAGTAGAGGGGGGCCGCCATCTTGCCCCATATCACACGTGGCACTTCTAAGTATTATTCGCCAGCTAAAGGACTATATATAATCATATTTGACTGCAAAGTCAGTGAGTGTAGTTGAGCATTGTGAATGTTAGGTCACTGATAATCTTTTGAGAACCCGTCAATGAGTTTTCTCAAGCCGCTTTCAACCGGGCCTACATAACTTAACTTGTGAACCTCACCTATAGGCTTGTAAAAAGTGCATGCGTATACTGTAGCCCTACCAGCACTTCACCATATTTGATTTTGAGAAAAAGGGGGCCCCTATATACATAACAACTACACGGAGCAAGTCTTGTCCCCCGGTTAACAATACTTTTACATTGAAGCCTCAGAAGTGGGGATTTAATTAGCATTCTGTCTGGGACTTTCTCTTTTTGCCACCCAAAACTCCCTAGGCCCGAGGGTGCTAGACCTAGGTTAGGCCTGACCTGTTTCTACCTATTTTGATGAGGTCTTGACCCATACAGAAGGGGACCGGGTTGCAATTAACTCAGCAGAGGAAACTCAGGGATACCATAACTACCTAATAATCCAAGCCTTCTTTGTCACTGCAAATAATAGGCCTAAGTTGTGCCTTCACTGGTGACACAGCTCACTTATTTAGCTAGCAGTAACAAGCCATAGGGGTTATATCAGGTTCTGAGCCACTCAAACCCTATTTCCTGTTTTCCACATTACTACCCCAGGCTCTATTGCTGTACAAGATGAGGGGGAAATTATAAAAGACTAATAGCTGGCTCAAACACTTTGGTGCTTGGCCTACCACATACAAGTGACATTACACATTCTACCACTCTTCAACGGCAGCAAATAGCACCATAAGGATTCAAGAACTGCACAGTGCCAGAGTGTTTTTCATCCCCTCCATTCCCTGCTAATCAGGGTCAGCAGGTCATATCCCACTACCCCTCTCCGACATCGTCCAGTGGTGACATTTCCCCGGGGAGAAGAATTCATATGGCAGCTGCTCGTCAGTACTAGGTCTGAACATTTGTAGTAGGTCTACACCATAGGCTTTAATAGAGGATCCAACTGCATCACCCTTATAACAATTATACAAAGGTCTGAAGATAACAACTAATATATGGGATAAAATCCGGTGTTTCCATTCCCTTAACAGCTGTGATTGACTGTGTCTCTCTGAAGGCAGCCTTCTGTTGCTCTCTGATATAGGAGGGAGGGACAGCAGTAATTACTATCAAGTCCTACTCTGAGCCTCTTTCCATTGGCAAACTCGCACTAAGGTAGCTATGTGAACACCTACCTAATCTGGCGGTCGGGGGAAAAATAAGGGGGTTTTTACCCCTCTTCAATTTTGCTATGTCCTAAACTTCTATACCTGGCAAACAATTTTGTCCTGGGATTCCATTCACTCGTAGCTGTACCTACTCCACCTTACCAGAGCAGGATCAGGCCGCAGTTGCCATCTTAACATGCCACAGGGCTCTAGAAGAAGACTACACCAAGCGGAATATAAAAAATCTATGTCAGATCATTTTAAACCTAAATCTCAGCTAGACAAGCAGACAGGCTCAGAGGTCTCTAACATTCCTTCACCACTGGAGAGAGATCTGTTGGACCAGTACTCTCAGACAGCCTGTGACCTTCCACCCACTATGGCGTCCGAAATTGTTAATACAATTACTCAGAAAATTACTAACCTGCAAGACTCTCTTACTAAAACCTTTAAAAGTTCGATACCAGAACTAAGAAAAGATATTGGTACAATAAGTGAGAGAGTTGAAGTTTTGGAGCAGAAGCAGGAAGATCTGGCGGTAGAGCAGGTCAATCTCTCAAACCACTCTCAAATAGTGGTTGATATGCTTGATTCAGTAGAGGCCAAGATGGCGGACATCGAAGATCGCTCCCGCCGCAACAACCTCAGATTTCGAGGGATCCCTGAAGAGGTCTCTGTCTCTGACTTGGAGCCTTTCCTAACTGAATTTTGTGGCCTCCTCAAGATGCCGCAGCTGCCCAGCAAAAACTTACTGGATAGAGTCCATAGACTGCCCAGAGGGCGTAATGTCCCATCTGAAAAACCTAGAGAGATGTGATTGCCCGCTTTAATTTTTTTACATACAAGGAGCAGATAGCTAAAGCAATGTTTTCTAGTCCTACTCTGCCTGACCGATTCCAGAACATTTAAGTTTTTCCTGACCTTTCACAGTTTACCATCCAAAAGAGAGCCACATTCAGGGAAACTACCAAAGTTCTCCAGCAACATGGAATTAAATACAGATGGGGGTACCCAACGAAGCTCCTTATTCACAAAGATGGTCATCTTTTTGCAGCCAACACCCCAGACAGAGCCCAGCAATATCTCAAGGAATGGGACATACTCCACACATCAGGGTCCAGAGTCCGTCCTTCATCTCCAGTTGTGAAACCCTCTGCAACCCCAGTAGCTGCCCCGCTCAGTCCGCAGGCAATCCTTAGCACGTCTGCCTCTGAGTGGCATCCTTTGCCACAGAGACCACCCAACCCCAGGCTGATGTCTCCTACTCAAAGTCTTTCTTCAGGCCATGGTTCAGTATTTTCTGCTGGTTTACCTTCATCTATTGTGCTTGCCCTGGTTCCCGAGTGACTGATTAACCCAGGACGATAAGTACTTTAATTTGGGAAGGGGGGGATTGTGTTTAACCTTACTGTTTTTTCTTTGCAGGTTAGTTCAATCTATTATAGAATATTTCTGCCTGGAGGTAGAAAGCTCTTCCTGGACTTTTATATGTAACCACTGGTTTGCCTAGTTCATATGTTACAACCTTGTTTGGCCTTTATGAAATAATATGCATAGAGTCATGACCTAGGTAGAATATGAGTATTGACCAACAGTGTTTATTTGTTCCAGTACCCTGGGGTAAATGCTAAGGTTGAACTCTAGCGTTAAAGTGATTTCTTGTCCTCTAAGTATGATAGGGAGATCTGGGAGATATATTCTCTGTTCTGCCCAGCCACTACGACACAATATGGAGTCTGCAGGGGATTTTTCCCCAGTTAGTACTGTGGCTTCTTTCTGAAGCACAGAGACTATGTGATGTGGTGGACCAGATTAGATGCTCCACTGTAATCTCGAGTGTGACTATTATTGCCCTAATGTATCAGCCGCTAGCTTTTACTTAGACCCAATGTTCTGAGGCCATGTAATAAGGGCCTGAGGGTGCACGGTTGTACTAAATTATAATGGTATGGTAAATTCAGGTACTGCTCTGTTCCATTACTATGGCATGACATAGACTATAAAAGGGGTGCTTTTCCCAGGCTGACCCATGACTGATTTCAGCTACATGGAGGCTGTGTGATGAGACAGATTAGATGAGTTCCCTCAGAGACCTTTACTATACAGTGTATATATGACAGTTGTTGCTGCTTCAATGTCCTTCATGGTGGTCCTGAGCAAGAATGTTATTGCCTGATTGTATTGTATATTATGTTGCTGTATATTAGTGCTCTTTTTTTATTACAGGGTTCTTTATGTATGGTCTCACTTTAGTTTGACTGACATTATAGGGGAGCTCTTGCTTTGACATCCCCATGTGTTTAAACGCATATAATTGGAATTTCAAACATGAATGTTAGTGATATAATGTTTTCACCTACTCTGTTATGCATTGTTCCAGAAGGTTGAGGACTGGATTTAAGCGACTAAAGATCAATGATTACCTCAAATTATATTGGAATCACTGTCATATATTGTGCATAAGACAATCGCTGTTGTGTTATTGCTCCTCATTGTGATCCTGAATACTAATGTTATGTATATGTTCACATATATCCACCCCCATTAGGATGTATGGAATCTGGATATAGTAATCCCCTTCAGTCAGTTAAATACACCCTGACAAGTTTTTTAGTTTCTGTTTTATAGAGTTTTAGGATTAGATAGACCTGCTTATACCTTTCTTCCCCCCCCTCCCTCTCCCCCTGAGTATTTTTGCCCATAGGTAGTGCTTGTGTAGGCATTTTAATTTTGATTTCTCCTAGTACCCCTATGACCGCTGGTTATACCGGCTGACTTTCTATAATTTAAGGAAACTTTACCATCTGGTTTCCGCCCCCCCCCCCCCATAAATGTAGTTTACATTGTAAACACCTGAACACAGATTCCATTTTTCCATCTCCCTTTCTTACATGATAGTCTCTAGGTTTGGTTGGATAATTAGTGATAGTTCTAGATTTTAGTCACTCAAGCTGTTTGGGTGATTATTCTACTGACAGCACATCTCCCTCCCTACCTAAATTTTACCCTTTCCCTTTTCCCTCTCCCTTTCTTTCTTTTTTTTTTTTTTTTTTTTTTGAGAAAAGGAAGGGCGCATAAAATGAACTTAACCTACCTCACTTTGAATGTGAAGAGGCTTAACTCCCCTAATAAGCGCAGTCTGCTTAGATATTTTCTCAAGTCACAAAACCCTGACGTAGTTTTCCAACAGGAGACCCATTGGTCGACCATGCACATGCCAGTATTCAGGCTCTCTCATTATCCAGAAATATTCCACTCCACTTACAAAGATAAGGCGAGAGGGGTCTCGATCCTGATTAACAAAAATGTAGCTTTTCACTTGATACATGTTGAAAGAGATGAGGAAGGACACTTTCTCATTTTAATCGGGAAACTCAATGATCAGTTGTTTACCCTAGTTAATATATACAGTCCCAATCAGGGACAGATCTCCTTTTTAAAAAAGATCCTCCTCCTGGTGGATAGACTAAAATAAGGTACTATGATCTTGGGGGGGGGGGGGGATTTTAATCTAGTTTGGGACCCGCTCCTTGATAAGAGAATCCCTTCTCACAAGAAGGTGGACTCTTTTACTACTTCTGTGGCTCCTAAGTTCCAAAACTTGATGGCCCAATACTCTCTCTTTGATGTATGGCGGGCGTGCCACCCTGACTCGAAGGATTTTACTTACTTCTCGGCCTCACATAGGTCTTACTCCAGACTCGATTATTTTTTTGTAAGCTCATGGACCTTGAATTCCATTGACAGATCGACTATACATCATTGTGTCTGGTCTGACCATGACAATGTTACAGTTCAGATACAAGGCACAGAAGCCTCTTGTGTGAGACCAACCTGGAAGTTCCCAAGGTTTTTGTGGAAAGACACTCCTTTCCTACTGGGACTTGGGGAGGATATTACCAGATTCTTACAGGAAATCCGAGAGGGACAAACTTCCCACCAAATTAGATTTGCCGCCTTGAAAGCCTATATAAGGGGTGTATGCATTGCTAAGGTAGCGAAATTATGCCGGCTTGCCAGAGCTCCCTTAGGCAAATTGCATTGTGACTTGAGATCAGCGAAAATTTTAAATAGAAAAGCTCCTTCCCAGCCACTCACGGCAGAGGTACAGAGACTCAGGGGCCTGATTAAATAACTGGAACTCCAGAGGATTCAAAAAGCTCTTTCCACCTTTAAGCAGCTTTTATACCATAAAAGCAACAAAGCGGACTCTCTCTTAGCCAGTAAACTTAAGAATCGCGTCGCCACAGGGAGAATACCTTTTATTGCCCATAATAGCAAGAAAGTGTATGCTCCGGCTGATATTGGGAAAGCTTTTGCGATGTTTTATGACAAGCTGTATAACAAAGCTAAAAGTGAACCTTCCAGTTCGGCCTCAGTTGAGGAGATCACTCATTTTCTTGGGGAACTGCGTCTTCCGGTGCCGTTCTTCGATAGGGAAGTTGCACTGCTAATTAAAAACCTCCAAAATAATAAGGCAACGGGACCGGATGGCTTCCCAGGCATTTTTCATAAGAGATTTTCTAAGCTATTGATTCCGGTGTTAGGACCACTCTTCAACGAGATTAAAACAGATGGCCAAATATTGAGAAAGAACCTTGAGGCGTCAATTGTTTCTATCCCCAAACCAAGTAAGGACGCGACACTATGCAGTAGCTGCCGTCCGATCTCGTTAATTAATGTTGACACAAAGCTTTATTCTAAGCTCCTAGCTGATAGGCTAGTCAATCTGTTACCTGCCCTTACACAGTCGGACCAGGTCGGCTTTACTAAAGGCCGCCAAGGGCCAGATAATACGAGACGCTTGATCACGATATTCTCGGATGCTCTTAAAAATAAAACCCCACTGGTAGCCCTGTCTCTTGATGCCGAAAAGGCTTTTGACAGAGTCTGGTGGGAAGTCCTTAGAGTGTTCAATTTCAGACCGCAAATCATCTTGGCCATCCGGGCTCTTTACTCATGCCCTCATGTGTGAATTAGAGGTCCAGGTTTTTGTTCACCAGAAATAAGTATCTCCAATGGCACCAGGCAAGGGTGCCCCCTATCTCCTCTAATATTTTCTTTAGTAATGGAACCATTTGCCCAAGCGATTCAACAATCAGATCATATTACTGGTGTTGCATACTCGTCCCATGAGGAGAGAATCGCCCTTTTCGCGGATGACGTGAACTTGTTGCTGACTAATCCTGAATCCTCGATTCCGGTGGTTTTTTGCCTAATTGAGAAGTTCAGTGAACTCAGTTATTACAAATCTAATGTCGCTAAGACCAAAGCTTATTCAATGAATCTCCCGGCGGACCGTTTGCTTATTCTACAGGACAAATTTGATTTTCAGTGGTCTACAGAATATTTAACCCATTTAGGGGTGATGCTTAGCGGTAATGTAGATACCATGCTTAAATTCAACTTTGATAAGCTACTGGCTGATATTCAATCTTTGACAACGGCTTGGGACCACCGGGAAATTTCATGGCTCGGACGAGTTGCCACACTTAAGATGTCGCCCCTCCCGAAGGCTTTATATCTCTTCCGCTGCCTCCTGTTTAATGTGCCTCACCGAATCGTTCAACAGATACACAGAATCTTACTCCAATAAAATTACAAGAATAGCATATAAAATCCTACAGAGGCCATTTTCTAAAGGTGGTATTGCATTTCCCAACATTTACCTCTTTTACGAAGCGACAAGGCTCACGCATGTTTCTGGGTGGGGACTGGAAGTTGATAGACCAGGCTGGTATAAATTAGAGCAACTAGCCTTACCCATAGGCTTGGACTTACGGGATGCCATTTGGGTCCCTAAGCATGGGAATCTCTTTGCTCAGGTCAATAACCCCATTGTCAGGCATTCTATACGCATCTGGCATGATCTCAGTCACCGGTTAGGTGTCTCGCCTTATCCTTCCCCTATTCAGAGTCTGAGGGGTTTGCTGTGGAACTCTCCTGAGATCCACTTTGATTTCAGGAAAAGTAAAGGTATCGTATGCATTTCTGATCTTTATCAGTCAGGAGTCCTTGTGACTGCTTCCCAATTAGCTGGGTCCAGTGGTGAAAATCCATTGTGGTTCAGATTTGAGAGCTACAGAGTGCTAAGTATTGTTAAAGCCAGGGGTTTTCCAGCAACATCTCTATGAGACAGGACAAAGTGGGAGACGAGGTGGTGTCAAGGCAGGTTGGGACTTAGACCTATATCTTTTCACTATGCCAACCTCTTAAATGATTATACGTCGAGCTTACCATGGCAAATAAGAGCTTGGAGTCGAGAACTAAATATCTCTATTTAGGAACGTGACATTTCATATGCGATTACTCTTACAAAAAAGACAATTCATTGTGTCACAGTTTTTGAAACATACATGAAAGTTGTGTTGAAATGGCATAGAGTTCCAGTACGATTAGCGGCAATGTTCCCTTCAACCACTAGGAAATGCTGGAGACAGTGTGATCTCGAGGGTTCTGACCTCCATGTATGGTGGGC
Organism: Bombina bombina; assembly: GCF_027579735.1. Taxonomy (NCBI): domain Eukaryota; kingdom Metazoa; phylum Chordata; class Amphibia; order Anura; family Bombinatoridae; genus Bombina; species Bombina bombina. The sequence goes on along the minus strand of NC_069502.1, from coordinate 268,857,912 downwards.
TTGCCCAAAAGTAGTTCCTCTGTGGAGGGAGGTTGAAACGTTGCTTGGTTCCATTAATTTAGATGTTCATCTGACCCCCAGGATTGCTTTGCTCCATATCCTCCCGAAGTCCATCTCCCTGAGTGTCAAGAGTTTTTTAATCTATATTTTAGCGGCTACCAAATTGTGTATAGCCCGGGCCTGGAAACAGATTGAACCTCCAAGCCTAAATGAGGTCTGTGAGGTGGTAAACCATTTCGCAACTATGGAAAGGTATGTAGCTGGAGAGACCAATACTTTGGACTCTTATTGGGAGACATGGTCTGACTGGCTTGAGATCTAGTAGGCATGGTCTGCTCTCCTTTACCCAACATGTTTGAATGTTGAGGAGTGTGTCTGTGTGCCCTTTTTTTTATTTTTTATTTTTCTTCCCTTCCCTGACACCCTAGTTCCCTTACCCTTACTTGGACTAGAAGCTCCATCTGGTTGATATCCGGTGGGATGTTTTTTATTTTCTTCTGTCCTCTCTTTGAGGGAGATGTTCATTTCTGTTCGATTTCAATTTGTAAGTTTCCTGGAAAACCAATCTATGGGCTTTGTTGGCCCATTATATACTAGTTTCCCTAATTAGGGCTAATGAATGCCCTGTTTCCTTCTCTGATTGAAAAGTTTGCTATTTTCTTATATGTTTAATTGTTTTAGAACGCAACGGTATGTGAACTGTATGTGACCGTCAAGCTGTACTTTACCGTATATACTTGTCGAATATATTTCATGCTGTTATGATGATTTACTGTCATTGTACTGTGAACTTCTTTTCAATAAAAAGTAAAAAAAAAAAAAACACAATTCAAACACCTAGCCCCCATGGTTATCCTTCTATTTCACCTCCCTCCCCCCCATCGTAAACATCTACCCACCTAAAAATATCCCTGATGTTAACACCATTGCAAACATCCCCCCATCCATTAGCCCAACTATGGAATCCCCACCCAAGGGATTGGCTTTTGACTTTCCCTGCCCAAGTATATACATTCAAGTAAGTCTATAAAAATTGGTACAAATATTATTGAAATCCTTATAAGTATTATAGCACAAACACCAAAACACATAACAAAACGTTCTCCGATCAGCCAATAGAATGCAAGCTCAATCTGATTGGCTGATTGGATAATTTTTTTATTTTGGGGGGCTTTGTTATTTTATTAGGGGGCTTAGAGTAGGTGTAATTAGCTTAAAATTGTTGTAATATTTTTATAATGTTTGTAAATATTTTTTTATTTTTTGTAACTTAGTTCTTTTTTATTTTTTGTACTTTAGTTAGTTTATTTAATTGTATTTATTTGTAGGTATTTTATGTAATTAATTTATTGATAGTGTAGTGTTAGATTTAATTGTAGATAATTGTAGGTATTTTATTTAACTAATTTATTGATAGTGTAGTGTTAGGTTTAATTGTAACTTAGGTTAGGATTTATTTTACAGGTAATTTTGTAATTATTTTAACTAGGTAGCTATTAAATAGTTATTAACTATTTAATAGCTATTGTACCTGGTTAAAATAAATACAAAGTTGCCTGTAAAATAAATATAAATCCTAAAATAGCTACATTATAATTTATATTGTAGCTATATTAGGGTTTATTTTACAGGTAAGTATTTAGCTTTAAATAGGATTAATTTATTTAATAAGAGTTAATTTATTTTGTTAGATTTAAATTATATTTAACTTAGGGGGGGTTAGGGTTAGACTTAGCTTTAGGGGTTAATAAATTAAATAGAGTAGCGGTGGGGTCCGTTCGGCAGATTAGGGGTTAATACTTGAAGTTAGGTGTCAGTGATGTTAGGGAGGGCAGATTAGGGGTTAATACTATTTATTATAGGGTTATTGAGGCGGGAGTGAGGCGGATTAGGGGTTAATAACTTTATTATAGTAGCAGTGAGGTCCGGTTGGCAGATTAGGGGTTAATAATTGTAGGTAGGTGGCGGCGACGTTGGGGGCGGCAGATTAGGGGTTAATAAATATTATGTAGGGGTCGGCGGTGTTAGGGGCAGCAGATTAGGGGTACATAGGGATAACGTAGGTTGCGGCGGCGTGTGGTCGGCAGATTAGAGGTTAAAAAAATTTAATAGAGTGGCGGCGATGTGGGGGGGGCCTCGGTTTAGGGGTACATAGGTAGTTTATGGGTGTTAGTGTACTTTAGAGCACAGTAGTTAAGAGCTTTATGAACCGGCGTTAGCCCAGAAAGCTCTTAACTCCTGACTTTTTGCTGCGGCTGGAGTTTTGTCATTAGATTTCTAACGCTCAATTCAGCCACGACTCTAAATACCGGCGTTAGAAAGATCCCATTGAAAAGATAGGATACGCAAATGGCGTAGGGGGATCTGCGGTATGGAAAAGTCGCGGCTGGAAAGTGAGCGTTAGACCCTTTCCTGACTGACTCTAAATACCAGCGGTAGCCCAAAACCAGCGTTAGGAGCCCCTAACGCTGGTTTTGACGGCTAACGCCAAACTCTAAATCTAGGCGAGTGTTCTCTATTTGTATATTTTAGAGTTATGTTATTTCTCTAACATAAAATAAGAAAAGTGAAGTTATGAAACTTAGTTGTCACCGTTTACTAAGAAAAATCATATAATCAAATGGGGTTCTGTATTCCATAATTATCTTTATCACTTAGATTGTAAGCACTCTAGGGGGACGATTTATCATGCCCCGTATTGGCCCCAATGCAGCTGTTTCCGTGTGAGCCTTCAGGCTCGCTGGAAACACAAATTAAGAAGCAGCTGTCTTAAGACCGCTGATCCTTAAGTCGTCCTCCACCTCTGAGGCGGCGGACAGCAATCCACCTGATCGCATACTATTGGGTTGATTGATACCCCCTGCTAACGGCCGACTGGCCGCAAATGTGCAGGGGGCGGCATTGCACAAACATTTCTAGTAAAATGCTTGTGCAATGATAAATGTTGTCAGCATATGCGGTCTGCATTTATCGATGACCGTCCGCAACTCTGCACATTAATAAATCGGCCCCTAGGGACAAAGCCCTATAAACTGTCTGTCCAATCTATCTTTCCTGTCTTGTTTTTATTTTTATATCTCTGTGGAATTTTCTAAGGCATTACAAATAAACACAATAATAATATTTAGCGTTAGTATTCTCACTAATGAAGCTAAAGGTAATACAATTATTCACAATTTTCCTAATTTCTAGACACAAATATTAACAATTAAACATTTTTCACAGTATTTTTGTTATTACAAAAAAGCTTAAACTACATAACTCTTAAAGTTTAAAACTGTAATGACTTTCCATTTGCTATCAAAGGAATCCGGAGGTCCTAGGTTCTCATTTTCTATAATTAGACAGTTAATCAAAATGTAGATGGATATGTTATTGTTTTTCTTTCTTTTATATATATATATATATATATATATATATTTATCTGATACTTTGTGCACTTAGTAAGATTTTTTTGTATAAAGGGTGTTGTTGGCCTTTAAAATCTGTGTACTAGTCCCTTGGGGTAGCGATATTTCAATTAACTAAAAGCAGAGGAAAATGATTCTATCTCCATATTCATCTCATTACCAGTAAACCATTTAATTAAAATTTGTATTTAAAAATGAAGTAAACAAATTCCTTTGCAATGTGGGACATTAATAGAAGAGTTTAATCTACAAGAATCTGTTGTGTCAGAGATGCATGAGTGTTTTAAATAATGAGAAGGTCCAATAAAATGGATACAAATATGTTCTTTATGGAAATGTTATATGAAGAATACGATATATTTCCAGAAAATAATGCATTTTATAGTTACTAAATTATATTTGTATTTTAGAGAGATCTTGATACGCAGTTTACAAGAGGTAGAGTATTTTCATACAATGCTATATGCTCCATGTATTTTCTTTAATCTGTTATAGCAGTTAGTACTGCAGATAATTTAAATCTAATCCTATGAAACGGATATATATTACAATATCTAGTTTATTAGGTCCTGTTTCAGTTCTCCATCCATCCAAAAGGACAGACAGTGTTCAACTTTTTAATATGTTCACCATATTATATAAAATAAAAGAACTTTGCAGATATGATCATTTCCTAAATACATAGTATTAGTGTTCCTCTTTTGTTTTATAATTCTGTATTCAAAATATTAATTTCCAAACCCCCTCATTAGGAGTTGTTATCTGAGTCCTATCCGTGGGGGTCTACACAGGTAGGAAGATGGCTGTGAATTGTCTGTAGTGCGCATGCCCCGAACTTTCAGTGATGTTACTGGTGATGTCAATGCCCCCTGCTGCAGCTTCCATAGACTATTGTAGAGCTTGTCTGTAAGCAGATCGGCTGAAGGTAAGAACAGAGCACTAAGAATCATCCCTAGAAATAACAAGCATTTTATTTTGCTAAGCATCATAGTCAACTAGACAAAGTGCCCCTGTGTTAAGTTATTGGACTAGTGTGCAGGCTCATAATGATGTAGGAATCAGATAATGATATGTAGAGAACAGAATACAGATTCAAGGTTCGTTCTGGTGGGATGTCTTCAGTGACTTCACAGCTGGGGAAAATAATTTTATTTTAAACTACACTAAGGGGTAGATTTACCAATGTCTGTCCGACATCATCTGCTGAAGAATGGATACCTCTCAGGAACAACTGTTAACCACAGCCAGGAGAAATTAATTAAAATGTTAAAATACTCATGAAAACATTATAATAGGGAATACTCCTAAAATTGGAGTCTTTATGCTCTTGCAATGTGTTTCCCGGAGGTAAAACCGTCCGTTTCATCAGGCATATTAAAAACAATATACATTCTTCTTTAAATACAAAGGCCAGATTACAAGTGGAGTGCAAAATATTAAAAGTTAGGTGCAATGCGAATGCGACCTTGCATTCGCATTGCACGTAAGCTTCCATAGGCTCAAATGGGCAGGGCCACCACTAGAAATTTTGGGGGCCCTGACTTAACCATTGATCAGCCGCCCCCCTCCTTTGACATGTATAATTTTTGACCAAGTGACTAAAACGTATATGCACTTTATTCTTAAGTGTGTATTTAAACTTGCAAATGTTGTAAAGGTAGTAACATACAAACACACAGACACACTCATACACTGAAACACACACACACACATAAGGATTCACATATAGACACTCTAGCAGACACACAAAGAAACACACTCAGACACAGACACCCAAACAGACACTCAGCACTTGTTTACATTGACCTGACAAGTAATGAGGTAAACTACAGTTTTGTAAAAAAAAGGAGATTTAGAAAACAAAATATGGAGTTATGATTATCTTTTTGTAAAGGAAGATGCCAACTAAATGATGACAACAGCATGCAGTGGCTGAAAGGAAGGGCCCTGAACTGCCTAAACAATAATTTAAAGGTTAAATGGTAGATTGGTGTCTTCCGGAAAGGTCTCATTAGTCTCAAAGTCTGTAGAAAGATGTGAATAATCAGTAGTAAGGTCAAAATGTCCTAAAAAGGAACAGACAATGGACACACACACAAACTCAAACTTGCACATACATCCAAGGAAACACAGACAGAGACAGCCTCAGAAAACACACAAAGACATACACAGACACCCACATAAAACACACAAAGACATACATACACACACCTTCACTGAGACATCCACAGAAAACACACAAAGACATACACACACCCTCACAGAGACAACCACAGAAAACACACAACCTCACAGAGACATTCCCAGAAAACACAGACATACATACATACACACACACACACCCTCACAGAGACATCCACAGAAAACACAGACACACCAACCCTCAGAGGCATCCAGAGAAAATACACAAAGACAAACATACACACACTCTCACAGAGACACCCATAGAAAAAGCTCAAAGACATGCACACACCCTCACAGACATCCACAGAAAATGCGCAAAGATATACACACCCACCATTACAGAGAGACCCGCAGAAAAAAATACATACACACTCATAGAGACACAAACCAAAGCACAAAGTCATAAACACAGACACCCACAGAAACACTCACAGGAGGAAACATTTATGCACCTTGCATTCCCTAAATCAACAGTGTGTGACATGCATGATAAAAAAAATTGCAGAAATTAAGAGATCACTTTTTAAAGAATCATATTTGTAAATGTGCAAACAAAAAATTCTGTGAATTCAAAATTGTACATTAATGATCTGGGTAGATGGCTAGATGAAGAAAAACATAATTTATGTAAGAACTTACCTGATAAATTCATTTATTTCATATGGGCAAGAGTCCATGAGCTAGTGACGTATGAGATATACAATCCTACCAGGAGGAGCAAAGTTTCCCAAACCTCAAAATGCCTATAAATACACCCCCTCACCACACCCACAATTCAGTTTAACAAATAGCCAAGTAGTGGGGTGATAAAGAAAGGAGTTAAAAGCATCAACAAAGGAATTTGGAGATAATTGTGCTTTATACAAAAAAATCATAACCACCATAAAAAGGGTGGGCCTCATGGACTCTTGCCAATATGAAAGAAATGAATTTATCAGGTAAATTCTTACATAAATTATGTTTTCTTTCATGTAATTGGCAAGAGTTCATGAGTGACGTATGGGATATCAATACCCAAAATGTGGAACTCCACGCAAGAGTCACTTAGAGAGGGAGGGATAAAATAAAAAACAGCCATTTTCCGCTGAAAAAATAATCCACAACCCAAAATATAAGTTTATTCTTTAATGACAAGAAAAACTTAAAACATCAGCAGAAGAATCAAACTGAAACAGCTTCCTGAAGAACTTTTCTACCAAAAACTGCTTCTGAAGAAGCAAATACATCAAAATGATAGAATTTAGTAAATGTATGCAAAGAGGACCAAGTTGCTGCTTTGCAAATCTGATCAACTGAGGCTTCATTCTGAAAAGCCCACAAAGTGAAGACTGATCTAGTAGAATGAGCCGTAATTCTCTGAGGCGGGGTCTTACCCGACTCCAAATAAGCTGAATTAATCAAAAGCTTTAACCAAGAAGCCAAGGAAATAGCAGAAGCCTTCTAAACTTTCCTAGGACCTGAAAAATTAACAAATAGACTAGAAGTCTTCCTGAAATCTTTAGTAGCTTCAACATAATATGTCAAAGCTCTTACCACATCCAAAGAATGTAAAGATCTTTCCAGAGAATTATTAGGATTAGGACACAAGGAAGGGACAACAATTTCTCTACTAATGTTGATAGAATTCACAACCTTAGGTAAAAATTGAAAAGAAGTCTTCCTGATATCTTTAGTAGCTTCAACATAATATGTCAAAGCTCTTACCACATCCAAAGAATGTAAAGATCTTTCCAGAGAATTATTAGGATTAGGACACAAGGAAGGGACAACAATTTATCTACTAATGTTGATAGAATTCACAACCTTAGGTAAAAATTGAAAAGAAGTCCGCAAAACCGCCTTATCCTGATGAAAAATCAGAAAAGGAGATTCACAAGAAAGAGCCGAAAGCTCAGAAACTCTTCTAGCAGAAGAGATAGCCAAAAGGAACAACAGTTTCCAAGAAAGTAGTTTAATGTCCAGAGAATGCATAGGCTCAAAAGGAGGAGCCTGTAATGCCTTCAAAATCAAATTAAGACTCCAAGGAGGAGAAATTGATTTAATGACAGGTTTAATATGAACTAAAGCCTGTACAAAACAGTGAATATCAGGAAATTTAGCAATCTTTCTGTGAAACAGAAAGAGCAGAAATTTGTCCCTTCAAAGAACTTGTTGACAAACCTTTATCCAAACCATCCTGAAGAAACTGTAAAATTCTGGGAATTCTAAAATAATGCCAAGAGAATTTATGAGAAGAACACCATGAAGTCTTCCAAACCTGATAATAAAATCTTTCTAGAAACAGATTAACGAGCTTGTAACATAGTAGTAATCGCTGAGTCAGAGAAACCTCTATGACTTAGCACTAAGCGTTCAATTTCCATACCTTCAAATTTAATGATTTGAGATCCTGATGGAAAAATGGACCTTGAGACAGTAGGTCCGACCCTAACGGAAGTGGCCAAGGTTGGCAACTGGACATCCAAACAAGATCCGCATATTAAAGCCTGTGTGGCCAAGCTGGAGCCACCAGCAACACAAACGATTGTTCCATGATGATTTTGGAGATCACTCTTGGAAGAAGAACTAGAGGCGGAAAAATGTAAGCAGGATGATAACAACAAGGAAGTGTCAGCGCATCCACTGCTTCCGCCTGAACATCCCTGGACCTGGATAGGTATATGGGAAGTTTCTTGTTTAGATGAGAGGCCATGAGATCTGTAATAAGCCAAATGTAAATTATCACTTTTGCATATAAGTTTTTAAAATACATTTGTTTGTAGTTAGTTATTAGTGTAAGACTTTGGTATAAGGTATGTTCCTTTAAGACAAAAGATATGATCTAAGAGAAATGCAAACAGTGTAAAAAATATAATGAATGTTCCTTTTCCTCTAATATGTGCCTCTGTGCTTTTAGGCATTAATGTGAGGAAAAGGTAAATTTTATTTAGGTGGTAGTTCTCACATCAACAAACTGGTAATTGTGATGTTGAGACCTTTCACCTAAAAAATGGTTATTTGTGAATATGTGGACTTGTGAAAAAATAAAGGAAATATATTGTAACAGGATTCCCTATGAGCAAAGGGGAACAGAAGATTGCAGGACTCACTTAAGAATAAAAGTTATTGCCAAGATGATATAATGTCAATATTACTCACAGTATCAAGCGTGTAGTTAATGTGCCAAAATGATTTAGTCAGGGGTTGAATTGCAGGACACACTCTATGAGACATATATTGCCACAGGTAGAAATGAGGTTTACTCACAGAAGCTAGCGTGTAGCAGAGGAGACCGGAGCTGCAGCTAATCCTCAGAGTGTGGAGCAACCGGAAGTGCTGGAGCGGCCGCCCGTGACGTCAGTGAAGTCGGCTGGCTTCGTGGAGTAAGGGCAAAAGCTGTAAAGATGCAGTATAGGCAAATACTGAGCAGGAGACCGGTAAGGGTGAGTAGCTGGTTCAAGGTTAGATGAAATCCAAACAGGAACGATAGGAGCAAGGTGCTTGCAGGAACAAATAGCACAGGCTGGTATTATGACTCATTCATAACACAGAATACCAAGCAATGAATGAGTGAGAGAGAGCCCTTAATAAAGGAGGTGTGAATGTGAGAATGAGGCTGCAGTTCAATTAACTTAAAGAGACAGTACATTACATAGGACCCCCTCAAAATGAACCACTCCGAGGTTCAGGGATGTGGTCGGTCGGGGTTGCGCCGATGGAAAAGAGACACAAGTCGTGATGCTGAAAGGTTTGCTGAAGTTTCCCAAGAATCATCCTCAGATGAGTAACCCTTCCAACGAACAATGTCTTGAGTAGACTGAGTCCAATTAAATGGAACGTTAGATTTTGTTAGCTGTGTCAATGGTTTGGTTAAACGTGCAAAATCTTTAATAAATTTTCGGTAAAAATTTGAAAATCCTAAAAATTTTTGTACATCTTTTTTGTTCCTAGGTGTAGGCCAGTCAGTTATCACCTGGATCTTGTCTGTTTGCATAGAGATACTTTTAGGTGTTATATGGTATCCTAAGAATGTTATATCTGTAGTGTGAAATGTGCACTTTTCAAGCTTAGCATATAAACTATGTGCTTGTAATCTAGATAGAACTGTTCTAACATGTTTTACATGTTCTTGTAAGGAAGATGAGTAGATGAGAATGTCATCTAAATAAATCACCATCGAGTTGTCAAGTAGGTCTCTGAAAATGTCATTGATAAATCTTTGAAAGGTGGCCGGGGCATTACATAACCCAAAAGGCATGACTGTATATTCATACAGACCATACCTTGTTCTAAATGCGGTAAGCCACTCATCCCCAGGTCTCACACGAATTAGATTATATGCTCCCCTTAAATCGAGCTTTGTGTAGATTTGAGCACCTTTCAATCTTTCTATCAGCTCAGGAATTAGGGGCAAAGGATAACGATCTTTAACAGTCCTTTTATTAAGCTCCCTATAGTCAACAATAGGGTGTAGAGAGAGGTCTTTGTTTTTTACAAAAAAGATTCCTGCGCCTGCAGGCGAGGTTGAGAGTCTAATGAAACCCTTACGTAGGTTGTCATTAATGTAAGATTTTAAGTCCTGTAACTCTGGTTCTGAGAGGGGAAATATATGACCATAAGGTATATCAGAACCAGGTACTAATTCTATTGGACAGTCATATAGTCTGTGGGGCGGAAGCGTCTCTGCCTCCTTTTTGCTAAACACTTGTCTCAAGTCATGATAAACACTTGGGAGTGCAGAGTCAAGCACAGCCAACAAGGATGTGTGAGGGAAACAGGTACTTTTACAGTAATCTGAAGTAAAATCAGTTTTATTTGCTAACCATTGTATATGTAGTTGATGCAATCTTAACCACTGTAAACCTAGTACTATAGGGTACATAGATGAGTGAAGAACATCAAATGAAATATATTCATGATGGGATGAGAGTGTACTGACGAGAATGGGTACAGTATGGTGTGTAATAGGTCCTGTTTCCAACTCTTTACCATCAATTAAACGCACCATAACAGGTTTTGCTTTTGCAATTAATGGGATTTTATTTGTATTAACAAATGACAAATCAATATAAGAGGAGAAAGCACCAGAATCAATGACTGCCTCAGAGTGATGCTGCTGACAATCCCACTGCAAGGAAATAGGTATTACACAATTTGTAAACTGATTTTTACTTAGAGATAAGTTAAAGTCGTTGGTTAATGTCTTACCCTTTTTGGTTTTCAACAAAAGTGGACAGAGAGGAACTTCATGCTCTTTTGAGGCACAATATAAACATAGGTGATTGATTCTGCATCTATGTTTTTCCTCCGGAGTTAACGGTCCTTTGATGGCACCGATGTCCATTGGTTCATCTGTACTCTTAGTACTATGCATCATTGGTCTATGTATAGTGGATCTAGAGTCAGAGTCAGTTGAAGATTTCTCTAATTTCCTCTCCCTAATTCTATGGTCTATCTTTATAGAGAGCTGCATCAAATCATTTAAATTTTCTGGAATGTCAATTCTTGCAAGTTCATCTTTAATTAATTCAGACAACCCAATCCTGAACTGATTCCTAAGGGAAATTTGGTTCCAGCCTGAATCCATCTGCCAAATCTTAAATTCGGAAATATAGTCTTCCACAGCTCTTTTATTTTGTTTAAGTGATATTAATTTATTATCAGCAGTAAGCTGTTTATGTGGGTCCTCATACAGTGAGGATAAAGCTTTAAAGAAATCCTCTATAGAATTTAACATAGGATCATTCTGTTCATATAATGTGTCTGCCCATACCCTAGGTTCTCCCCTAAGGTAGGAAATGACAGTTAAAACTTTTACTCTGTCAGTACTGAAAGTTTTGGGCTTTAATGATATAAAGAGATTGCAAGAATTAAGAAACTGTCTGAAAAGCTTTCTGTCACCATAAAACTTCTCTGGTGGGCTAACAGGTGGTTCTATAAGAGTATCACTATGTGAGGGTTTAGGATTTATTCCCTCTTTAATAATATTTCTCAATGTTAAATTTTCCACCTGTAGATCCCTAAGACCCTGATTAAGTTGATCCACTTTTTGCCCTAGGGCTACTACATAGTTGGATAACTCCACAGGATCCATTCCTTTGTTTGTTAGGCTTGGTATTTCTGTAATAAGCCAAATGTAAATTATCACTTTTGCATATAAGTTTTTAAAATACATTTGTTTGTAGTTATTAGTGTAAGACTTTGGTATAAGGTATGTTCCTTTAAGACAAAAGATATGATCTAAGAGAAATGCAAACAGTGTAAAAAATATAATGAATGTTCCTTTTCCTCTAATATGTGCCTCTGTGCTTTTAGGCATTAATGTGAGGAAAAGGTAAATTTTATTTAGGTGGTAGTTCTCACATCAACAAACTGGTAATTGTGATGTTGAGACCTTTTACCTAAAAAATAGTTATTTGTGAATATGTGGACTTGTGAAAAAATAAAGGAAATATATTGTAACAGGATTCCCTATGAGCAAAGGGGAACAGAAGATTGCAGGCCTCACTTAAGAATAAAAGTTATTGCCAAGATGATATAATGTCAATATTACTCACAGTATCAAGTGTGTAGTTAATGTGCCAAAATGATTTAGTCAGGGGTTGAATTGCAGGACACACTCTATGAGACATATATTGCCACAGGTAGAAATGAGGTTTACTCACAGAAGCTAGCGTGTAGCAGAGGAGACCGGAGCTGCAGCTAATCCTCAGAGTGTGGAGGAACCGGAAGTGCTGGAGCGGCCGTCCGTGACGTCAGCGAAGTCGGCTGGCTTCGTGGAGTAAGGGCAAAAGCTGTAAAGATGCAGTATAGGCAAATACTGAGCAGGAGACCGGTATGGGTGAGTAGCTGGTTCAAGGTTAGATGAAATCCAAACAGGAACGATAGGAGCAAGGTGCTTGCAGGAACAAATAGCACAGGCTGGTATTATGACTCATTCATAACACAGAATACCAAGCAATGAATGAGTGAGAGAGAGCCCTTAATAAGGAGGTGTGAATGTGAGAATGAGGCTGCAGTTCAATTAACTTAAAGAGACAGTACATTACAAGATCTATCTCTGGAAGACCCCACATCTGAACAATCTGATAAAACACATCTGGATGGAGAGACCACTCCCCTGGATGTAAAGTCTGACGGCTGAGATAATCCGCCTCCCAATTGCCTACACCTGGGATATGCACAGCAGAGAATAGACAGGAGCTGGATTCCGTCCAAGTAAGTATCCAAGATACTTCTTTCATAGCTTGAGGACTGAGTCACACCCTGATAATTGACATATGCCACAGTTGTGATATTGTCTGTCTGAAAAGCAAATGAACAGTTCTCTCTTCAACAGAGGCCCAAACTGAAGAGCTCTGAGAATTGCACGGAATTATAAAATATTGATTGGTAATCTCGCCTCTTGAGATTTCCAAACCCCTTGTGCTGTCAGAGATCCCCAAACAGCTCCCCAACCTGAAAGACTTGCGTCTGTAGTGATCACAGTCCAGGTTGGCTGAACAAAGGAAGCCCCTTGAACTAAACACTGGTGATTTAACCACCACTTCAGAGAGTGTCGAACATTGGGATTTAAGGATATTGACTGTGATATCTTTGTATAATACTTGCACCATTGATTCAACATACAAAGCTGGAGAGGTCTCATGTGAAAACGAGCAAAAGGAATCGCATCCAATGCTGCAGTCATGAGGCCTAAAACTTCCATGCACATAGCCACTGAAGGGAATGACTGAGACTGAAGGTGCCGGCAGGCTGCAACCAATTTCAAACGTCTCATGTCTGTTAGAGACAGAGTCATGAACACTGAATCTATCTGGAAGCCTAAAAAGTTGACCCTTGTCTGAGGAATCAAGAAACTCTTTGGTAAATTGATCCTCCAATCATGTTTTCGAAGAAACAACACTAGTTGATTCGTGTGAGATTCTGCAGAACGTAAAGACTGAGCTAGTACCAAGATATCGTCCAAATAAGGAAACACCGCAATAACCTGCTCTCTGATTACAGAGAGTAGGGCACCTAGAACCTTTGAGAAGATTCTTGAAGCTGTTGCTAGGCCAAAAGGAAGAGCAACAAATTGGTAATGCTTGTCTAGAAAGGAGAATCTCAGAAACTGATAATGTTCTGGATGAATCGGAATATGAAGGTATGCATCCTGCAAGTCTTTTGTAGACATATAATGTCCTTGCTGAACAAAAGGCAGAATAGTCCTTATAGTCACCATCTTGAAAGTTGGTACTCTTCCATAACGATTAAAAATTTTCAGATCCAGAACTGGTCTGAATAAATTTTCCTTCTTTGGTACAATGAATAGATTTGAATAAAACCCCAGACCTTGTTCCTGAAAAGGAACCGGCATGATTACCCCTGAAGACTCCAGGTCGGAAACACACTTCAGGAAAGAATGAGCTTTTACTGGATTTGCTGGGATACATGAGAGAAGAAATCTTCTCACAGGAGGTCTTACTCTGAATTCTATTTGATACCCTTGAGAGACAATGCTCTGAATCCATTGATTTTGGACAGAATTTATCCAAACATCCTTGAAAAACCTTAATCTGCCCCCTACCAGCTGAGCTTCATGCAGACTTAGGAGCTGACTTTGGTTTCTTAAAAGGCTTGGATTTTTTCCAATTTGAGGAAGGCTTCCAATTGGAAGCAGATTCCTTGGGGGAAGGATTAGAATTTTATTCCTTATTTTGACGAAAGGAACGAAAACCGTTAGAAGCCTTAGATTTACCCTTAGGTTTTTTATCCTGAGGCAGAAAAAAAACATTTCCTCCAGTAACAGTTGAAATAATAGAATCCAACTGAGAACCAAATAAATTATTACCTTGGAAAGAAAAAGATAATAATCTAGACTTAGATGTCATATCAGCATTCCAAGATTTAAGCCATAAAGCTCTTCTAGCTAAAATAGCTAAAGACATGGATCTAACATCAATTTTGATAATATCAAAAACGGCATCACAAATAAAATGATTAGCATGTTGCAGTAAGCGAACAATGCTAGATATGTCAGAATCCAATTCTTGCTGCGCTAAATTCTCCAACCAAAAGGTTGATGCAGCCGCAACATCAGCCAAAGAAATTGCAGGCCTGAGAAGATTACCTGAATGTAAATAGGCTTTCCTTAGATAGGATTCAAGTTTTCTAATGGATCTTTAAAAGAATACTATCTTCCATAGGAATAGTGGTAAGCAAGAGTAGAAATAGCCCCATCAACTTTGGGGATCTTTTCCCAAAACTCTATAGAAATTGCTGGTAAAGGATACAATTTTTTTAAAACCTTGAAGAAGGAATAAAAGGAGTACCTGGCTTATTCCATTCCTTAGAAATCATATCAGAAATAGCATCAGGAATTGGAAAAACCTCTGGAGTAACCACAGGAGGTTTAAAAACAGCATTTAAACATTTACTTAATGTCAAGATGACTAGCTTCCTCAATATCCAAAGTAATTAACACTTCTTTTAACAAAGAACGAATATACTCTATTTTAAACAAATAAGTAGATTTGTCAGTGTCAATATCTGAGGAAGGATCTTCTGAATCAGATAGATCCTCATCAGAGGAGGATAATTCATTATGTTGTTGGTCATTTGAAATTTCATCAACTTTATGAGAAGTTTTAAAAGACATCTTACGTTTATTAGAAGGCGGAAATGCAGACAAAGCCTTCTGAATAGAATCAGTAACAAATTCTTTAAAATTCATAGGTATATATCATGTACATTAGAAGTTGAAGGAACTGCAACTGACAATGTACTATTACTGATGGATACGTTCTCTGCATGTAAAAGTTTATCATGACAACTATTACAAATGACATTCGGAAATATAATTTCCACAATATTACAACAAATGCACTTAGCTTTGGTAGAACCGATGTCAGGCAGCAAATTTCCAACAGATACTTCTGAGGCAGGATAAGATTGAGACATCTTGCAAAATGTAAAAGAAAAACAACATATAAAGTAAAATTATCAGTTTCCTTATATGACAGTTTCAGGAATGGGAAAAAATGAAAACAACATAGCCCTCTGATATAGAAAAAGGCAAGAGGCAAATAGCAATGGGGTAATAAAAGAAATTGTTTTGGCGCCAAGTATGACGCACAACGTAACTGAAATATTTTTGGCGCCAACAACATCCGGAAATGACACACTTGCGTCACTATCGACGCAACCAAGTGTAAAGACTCGGCATCAACTACGACGCCCGAAATGACGAACTTGCGTCAACGGACGTACTTTCACGCCAAAAAAATTCTCACGCCAAGAATGACACAATAAAATCTAACATTTGGCGCACCCGCGGGCCTAGTACTGCCCGCAATTTACAAGAAAAATGAAGTCAATCAGAAAAAGACTAAAACCCCAAGTAAGAAAAAAATATTTCTTAATATGTTTATTTTCCCCAAATATGAAACTGACAGTCTGCACAAGTATGAACCTGACTCATGGCAAATATAAGTACAATACATATATTTAGAACTTTATATAAATGCATAAAGTGCCAAACCATAGCTGGGGTGTCTTAAGTAATAAAAAACATACTTACCAAAAAGACACCCATCCACATATAGCAGATAGCCAAACCAGTACTGAAACAGTTATCAGTAGCGGTAATGGTATATGAGAGTATATCGTCGATCTGAAAATGGAGGTAGGAGATGAATCTCTACGACCGATAAAAGAGAACTTATGAAATAGACCCCCGTTAGGGAAATCATTGCATTCAATAGGTGATACTCCCTTCACATCCCTCTGACATTCGCTGTACTCTGAGAGGAATCGGGCTTCAAAATGCTGAGAAGCGCATGTCAACGTAGAAATCTTAGCACAAATCTTAGCACAAACTTACTTCACCACCTCCATAGGAGGCAAAGTTTGTAAAACTGAATTGTGGCTGTGGTGAGGGGTATATTTATAGGCATTTTGAGGTTTGGGAAACTTTGCCCCTCCTGGTAGGATTGTATATCCCATACGTCACTAGCTCATGGACTCTTGCCAATTACATGAAAGAAAGTACTTTAAAGAGGTTGACATATGTTTGTTTGATTTTTCCCTATTTTTCCCAACCAAAAGCACCACATCAAATATAGTGTACAAATGTTCCCATCTATCAGCTGTACTTATGGATTTTGAAAATGCTGTACTCTATATGGTCTTGGTGGAACCATAAGATGTGGTACTCATACCATTAGCTCTGGTTAAAGGGACAGTCTAGGCCAAAATAAACTTTCATGATTCAGATAGAGCATGTAATTTTAAACAATTTTCCAATTTACTTTTATCATCAATTTTGCTTTGTTCTCTTGGTATTCTTAGTTGAAAGCTTAACCTAGGAGGTTCATATGCTAATTTCTTAGACCTTGAAGGCCACCTCTTTTCAGAATGCTTTTTAACAGTTTTTCACCACTAGAGGGTGTTAGTTCACGTATTTAATATAGATAACACTGTGCTTGTGCACGTGAAGTTATCTGGGAGCAGGCACTGATTGGCTAAACTGCAAGTCTGTCAAAAGAACTGAAATAAAGGGGCAGTTTGCAGAGGCTTAGATACAAGATAATCACAGAGGTTAAAAGTATATTATTATAACTGTGTTGGTTATGCAAAACTGGGGAATGGGTAATAAAGGAATTATCTATCTTTTAAAACAATAAACATTCTGGTGTAGACTGTCCCTTTAAATGCAGGATTTAGGCTTGTTGGTATGTATTTCAAAATGAAGTCAGCTGTAGTGTAAACTGAACAGTTTTAAGTTAACCTGTCTCATTTTCAAACACTGAGCAATCTTAGTCTGAGAGTATAACATGCTATGCAGATGTAAAAATCTTAGATAAAATGTCTCCTTGCATCTGGAAAGTCCTTCCATAAAGGGGCAGTATACTGGAATGTAATACCTACCATTTGTGTATTGAGGAGGAAACATTTCTGCATGGTTTTAAATATAGAATTTCTACAGCATTGTCAAATAATCATAAATACACTGCTGCTAAAAAAAAATATGTGTTTTTATGGACCCCTGGCCCCAACATACAACTACTACCACACTGAACTTACAATCTGAAATTGCACAAAGAAATAAAAAACATTTGCTAAGTAAGTCCTACCTCCTCTGCAAATGAAAGTGATCTGCCGTCTGACTCAGGCACACACTGTACAAACAAAGTGCCAAGTCTGTTTCACACTGTGCATAGTGGTTTAGTGCACACTCAGAAATCTTCTCAAATGCTAATACTTTTTTCCATGCTCAATTAGCACTCTGCTGTAGTACCCACTGTTGGCTGCCAACATTTTTTTTTTTTTAGTTCTTGCCTCATGGGGCCCCCCTGGCCCATTGGGCCCCTGACAGGAGTCACCCCCTGATGGCGGCCCTGCAAATGGGATACGGCATGAGAACAGCGCAGTGAAGGGGGTAAGTCACACAGCGATGGGCAGCACATTTAAAGGATTACAAAACATTGTCACATTGCATCCCTAAAAAACATACCGATCCATTTATACAGCATAATGCAATCAATCCTACCTATATTTAGATGAAAACAAAGGCCTTATGGGGTATATTTAACAAGAGCCGAATGGCCCTTGTTCCCCTTGTTTCCGTGCGAGCCTTCAGGCTCGTCGGAAACAGCAGTTAGGGAGCAGTGGTCCGCTGCCTCTGAGGCTGCGGCCTTCAATCCGCCCGAGCCTATAGTCAATTGGGCTGATTTACCACCCCTGCTAGCGTCCGATTGGCCGCAAATCTGCAGGGGGCAGCATTGCACAAGCAGTTCTGGTGAACTGCTTGTGTAATGATAAATGCCAACAGCATATGCTGTCGGCATTCAGTGATGTCTGTTGGAAATGATACGCTACAGCGTATCATGTCGGACAGACATTGGTAACTCTACCCCTTAGTGTAGTTTAAAATTAAATTATTTTCCCCAGCTGTGAAGTCGCTAAAGACATCCCACCAGAACGAACCTTGAATCTGTATTCTGTTCTCTGCATATCATTATTTGATTCCTACATCATTATGCGCCTGCGCACTAGTCCAATAACTTAACACATGGGCACTTTGTCTAGTTGACTGTGATGCTTGGCAAAATAAAATGCTTGTTATTTCTAGGGATGATTCTTAGTGCTCCGTTCTTACCTTCAGCCGATCTGCTCACAGACATGCTCTACAATAGATAGAGCGTGCCTGCTAGTCTATGGAAGCTGCGGCAGGGGGCATTGACATCACCAGTAACATCACTGAAAGTTCAGGCATGCGCACTACAGACAATCCACA
Organism: Bombina bombina; assembly: GCF_027579735.1. Taxonomy (NCBI): domain Eukaryota; kingdom Metazoa; phylum Chordata; class Amphibia; order Anura; family Bombinatoridae; genus Bombina; species Bombina bombina. The sequence continues at coordinate 268,839,060 of NC_069502.1, read as the reverse complement.
GCCATCTTCCTACCTGGGTAGACCCCACGAATAGGACTCAGATAACGAGTCCTACTGGGGAGGTTTGGAAATTAATATTTTGAATACAGGATTATAAAACAAAAGAGAAACGCTAATAGTATGTATTTAGGAAATGATCATATCTTTTATTTTAAATAAAGGTTTTTTTTTCTCAGTGTCCCTTTAAATATATATGTATATGAATGAACACCATGAATATATACGTAAATATTTGTGTTTGTATGTGTATATATATATATTATATATATTTATACTTTTCAATGCCAATTTTCTTTTTCTAACACCCCACACTTGCCAACTCCTAAACACTGCTTATTGCAATTTGTTTTTATTTAAAAAAAATGCTATATTTTTTTTTTAATAAAAACATATAATATGGTTTATTTTGGGGTAATTGGGAGATATTTCGAAAATTGACCAGAGGTTTTAATATTGTTACATTTTTTGTTTTTAGGTTTACTTTTTTTTTTAAGTGAGATTTTTTTAATATGTTTTAGTAATGGGTTGAGGCATTATACTCCTTGTAGCAGCTTAAGTTTAGTGTGTGTTTTCTATATATTGCAAGCATGGCTATGGGATTGGGAGATGTCATTATGACGTATTTTTATGTGATTGGATACAGTATTTGTCAATAGATTTATGATAAGTGAATACTTTGTATCTGTATTTGTTTGCACGATAATGTGCGCTGGTATTACAGTAAACCGCAATGCGAACACGAGCTTGCATTTGCATTGCTAGAAAGCATTGCATTCACAAGAGTGCGCTTCCAGACGGCATCAGAACCTTGCGCAGCAAAGGGGGTAAAGTAGTGCAGCGATTGGCAGCATTTTTAAAAAAAATAAAATAAATATATATATATATTATAAATGATATATAAATAAATGAATATATATATATATTTATGTGTTAATATGTGTATATACACAAATTAACACATACATTTCATCATAGCACATTTTCCTTGTGATACTGCACTTATATCTGATGTCTCTGTGACACCTTTTTCACAGTGATACCTGGCACTTTCCTTGTGACACACCTCCTATCAGTGTTTTTCAACTCCAGTCCTCAGGTCCCCAACTGTTCTGATTCTAAGGATTTATCTAAGTTGATAATGGTAAATTGTAAAATTATTTATAATTGTATGTTCTATCTGAATTACGAAAGAAAATCATTCAAGGATTTTTTTAATTCTTAGATAACAGATTATTAAAAGGGAAGATGCAGTAAAAGTACGAGGCTCCTGCAAGTACACAACTATACCCTGCACCTAACTTTTGCCAGCTTGTTTCTTTGGCAAGGAAGGAGGGATGTAGGGAGGTTTGTAATTAACGTTTTGTGATAGGGGAGAGAAGAAAAATAGATCACATGAGGGAAGGAGCACAAAGAAAAAGTTCTATGGGATAGAAGAGGGATTTATGGGGAAAAATGGATTCACAAGGTAATGGAAAGGGAGGTGTAACAAATATTATGTGGTGGAGCAGTGCAGTTGTGCACTGAAGTACAAAGTTACTGAGCCCTGCATGCTCCTTTAAGTGGCATGCTGGGTCACATCTACCCCTGCAGACCCTGTATTGCAGCTATTGGTTGCACAAATACAAATCACTGCTGGATCTTCCAAAGAAACATTTCTTTTGCTGTCTCATAATTTTAGAATTTATGAAAAATGACAATAATTCTACATAATCTGTGTTCTAAATATTCCTGAAGTTAATAAACTATTCACTCTTTAAAGCAGATATAGTTACACCAAATACTATAAAGCAAATATTTCAGCAAATACAATACGATTTATTTTCAGAGCTGATTATAATCACAATTTCTCCATTTTAAAATAAAATATAAATATATTGGAAAAGGAAATCCAGATTAAAATGTAGAAAAGAAAAAACACGAAATGCTTAAGCAAATATCTAAAAATTCCTCTTTACTATATTTGTAATTAATAACTCCGGTCTATGTGAGCTTTGTCTATGGCAGGCAGTCACTTTAAATCACTGAACAATGTTAATCATTTCTTCAAAGTCATCCTGTATAAAAGGATAAAAGGTAAAGTACTTAATGGGATTTATTGAGATACAAAACTTAAGCCGTGACACCATAAAATCCTGTATGAATGACTTACTTATGTCCAACCAGACCTCTTTGGCTCCTTATCCCCAGGGCAGAAGCAAAAGGAAATACTATGTATTGGCAAATAAAGCCAGCGTTCCTCTTCGTACGCTATATTATAGTAACAGGATATTTTCATTCACAACTTTATTAGCAATACATTCATTCTCCTAGATCATGATGTCATTTCATAGCAGTAAAGGAAAATGAAAGAGATTTGAAATGCACATTTACTATAGTTTTGTTGTTAATGAGAAATAGCTAAAATCTTTATCTAGATTTGGAATCCTAGAAATGTGAACATGTTAAAGGGACAGTGTACAGTAAAATAGTTTTCCTGGAATTTCCAATGACTATTGATACCGGTTGCAGAGTATAAAATATTGTGGAAATTTTTCCTTTAGGTGTATTTTTATTTGAAATAGCAGTTTTGTTGTTTGAAACCACAATTTGTTAGAATAGGCTAAGTTGCATGGAGAGCAGATATTTTTAAACTATCACCCTATAAACACAAAAGGCTTCCTTATCTTATCTATTTCTGTATATAAAAAGCCTAATATTTAGAGAGAATAAATTAAAATGAATTAGTACTTATCTCTCCCACCCCCACTGGGAGGATGATTATAACTGCAGCATCATTGTTTACATAGCTTTCCATGCCCTCTAATGCCGTGTTGACATTATCAGTACACATAGTGGATTCAGCAGGGTAAAGTAGGACAAAATAAAGGTAAATAAGCCTTTTCTAAACAATGTAATACACCCATCAGACAAACCAGATCATAGGGTAGGGCATTTTCCAGTACACTGTTACTTTAATATTCAATTAAGGGCTAGATTACAAGTGGCATGCTAATATTAGCACTCGCATGATATTGAAATATTGTGCCCGCGCTAACCTGCACACGTATTACAAGTCGAAAGCAAATGTCACCGCACGGGTGCTCATCAGGATAATGTGAATGACTACCGTAAGTAAAGGGTTAGGGCTAAATTAAAAGTTGCACCAAACCCAACATAAATACATTAAAAAAGTGTAACACTCATATATACACTATATATCTAATAATAATTTATGTAAATATTAAAAAATAGTTATAAGGGTTAAAAGGGATATGGTATATGACAAGGTGTTTGAATGGAAAGGACTGTAATGGATATATACATAAATGTGTGTATTTGTGTTAATATGTGTATATATGTATGTATATACATATAAACACATATATACACATATACATAATACATACATACGTACTTTGGAGCCCTTTCCACTCAAAATACCTGAAAACAGGAAAAATAATTTTAATACATTTTAATATTTAATATGTGTTTTACTGTGTATGTGCTGTAAATATTTTACATTCCAATGTTAATCACATAGGGGAAAATGTTCTATGTATTTTTTTAAATAGATATTCCTATATATATATAGAAACAGTCCATATAGAATGGCACACACCAACCATCAATAGCAGCCCAGTGCACTGCTAAATAGACATCCAATGACTCCCAAGTGTATCCAGGATCTGCAATTTCCTCAGTGGGTACACAAGCAGGCAACACAGGCACAGGTTCTGCAAAAAAGCCTTTTTTTTACAGGTACAATATTGGCCCAAAGCCATAACGTTTCAGCTACCGATGGAGACTTTATCAAATGGAGGCCTGAGTAGACTTAAATTATTGCACAAGAGAACCCCTTAATATACCCAACACCCACCAGTGATAATCAGTGATCATCTATAACAGTTGTGTCTCGCATCGGACCGAACGCGGTAACTGTGGCAAAAACAGATACAAACTAACCTCACATTGCGATGACGTCAACGGGAAATGCCAATGTAGTCATGGCAACACATACACAACAGCCGTGTATACAACAACAAACAGCGCTTACAGGATGCAGTCAACAGCTTTTAGGAGTAATTATAAAACTACATATATGCCAGTCACTTCAATAACAAAATTTACTCCATCAAAAATGAAATCAGCTCTCAACATACTACCAATCTCCCACCCCCTCAAAAGCTCACAATCATCCAAAACCCAAATACCCATAAATTTAGCTCTTTTGCCCCTGTTACAGAGGAAGAGGTTTCTGCCCTTATACTGTTCTCCCACCTCACTACCTGTCCCCTCGACCCCATCCCCTCACAGCTACTTCCTTCCTTCCCTCTCTTCTACCCTCACCCCCATACTCGCACACATTTTCAAACTCTTCCTCAGCACTGGTATATTTCCCTCATCTCTTAAACATGCACTGGTCACACCTATCCTCAAAAAACCTTCCCTCGATCCAACCTCCCCATCTAACTACAGCCCTATTTCCCTACTCCCTCTTGCCTCAAAGCTCCTCGAAAAGCTAGTACATGCACGTCTGTCCCATTTCCTTACACTAAACTCTCTTCTTGACCAACTGCAATCTGGGTTTTGTCCCTATCACTCCACAGAGGCAGCAATTGTCAAGGTTATCAACTAAAGGCCACTTCTCTCTGCTTATCCTCCTTGATCTGTCTGCAGCCTTTGACACTGTTGACCACCCTCTTTTGCTCCAACCTCTCCAATCCTTCGGCATCTGCAACACAGCTCTCTTGTGATTCTCTTCCTATCTATCTAACCGTACCTTTTTAGTGTAGCCTTCTCCGGAGCATCCTCTGACACTTTCTGTTGGGGTACCTCAAGGCTCTGTCCTCGGTCCCCTTCTCTTTTCAATCTACACATCATCATTATGTTCCTTAATAATGTCCCACGGGTTTAAATATCATTTGTATGCCGATGACACCCAAATATACCTCTCTGTACCAGACCTACCTCCTTCCTTACTAACCCGTGTCACTAACTGTCTTTCTCATATCTCATCTTGGATATCCTCTCCCTACCTTAAGCTAAATCTCTCAAAAACTGAACTCATTATTTTCCCCCTTATTCCAAAATCTCCACCCCCCAATTTTCTATAACTGTCGATAATTCCATCATTACCCTTACCCGCATGCCTGATGTCTTGGGATCACACTTGACTCACAACTTTCCTTCACTCCTCAAATTCAGCGCTGCAGAATATGTTGGCGCTCTACAAATACCTGATAATAATAAATAATAATAATTCAGTCCTTGGCTAAAGCCTGCCACTTCCACATTAAAAACATCTCTAAAATTAGATATTTCCTTACACATGACACAACTAAGATTTTAATCCACTCTCTCATCCTTTCCCGTCTCGACTACTTCAACTCTGTCCTCTCTGGTCTACCTAGCTGCCGCATAGCTACTTTACAATCCATACCTCTGCCAAGCTCACCTTCATCTGCTGAACCTCTCTGCCAATCCCTACACTGGCTTCCTCTTACCTCCAGGATAAAACACAAAATCCTCACTCTGACATACAAGGCCCTCCCTCAACTGCACTGCTCCCCCCTACATTTCAGACCTTGTCTCCAGATACTCTCCCTCCCGCCCCCTTCGCTCTGCTCACTATCTCCTCCTCTCTTGTTACTTCCTCACATTTCCATTTACAGGACTTCTTCAGACTGGCCCCCATCTTGTGGAACCACAAGACTCTCCCCTAGTTTTAACAGCTTCAAGAGCTCCCTAAAGACTCTACTATTCAGGGATGCATACAACCAACACTAACCTTTCCTAACTCCATTGCTTTCCCCTTGAACCCCTTAGAATGTATGCATATGAGCTCTACTGTTTGCAGATCACCTTCATAAGAGCCGACTACAACTGTGCAACTCTCGGCAGGGCCCTCTACCCTCTTGATCCCTATAAATGTTATCCTGTATACCAACTATGTTTATAGCACTGCGGAATCTGTTGGCGCTCTACATATACCTGTTAATAATAATAATAGAAATTGAGCAAACTTTATATAGAAGACAGGAACCAAGGTATATAGTTATATAGAAGACAGGAACCAAGGTATATAGTTAGTTAGTGACAACCGCTTAGAAGCTAGCATATATTTAGTCAATTTGTGACAATTTAAAGCAAAAATACTTCCTACATTGTAAAATGTTCCCATCAAGATAGCCTAATGTGGTAATCTATACATTTCTGTATCAAAACCACTACCGACATCTTCTAATATGAAGAGTATGTACAAAACTTTCAACTAAGTGTCTCAAGCGTATGGTAGAAAATAATTTATTTATAGAGTCCTGATATAGAGGAGGGTAATTCCTAGACATCCTAGGTCAAACCAGTCCCCCTGCTTCAGAGGTGACATGCTGATGGTGTACTCCAACATTCCCAATTTCGAAACAGGCAAAGTCCACCATGCTGTTCAGGCCTCTAGGTGAGACTGTATCCAATAGAAAAAAAATGCATCTTGCTTCAAGTTATAGTAAAGCTTTAGCTCTATTTCCCCCCTCTCTTCAATGGCAGTAGATGGTCGATTAACATAGTCCGTAGTGATGATATCGGGTGGCCTGCTTTCACAAAGTGCCTGGCCATGGGTTGATCAGAATCACCATTGTCAATGGCCTGTTGTATGTCTGATTTGTGATTGACTAGGTGCTCCCTGAAGGTAGTGATCATTTTTCCAATATAACACAGAGAACATTGGCAGATGATCATATAAATCACATATTCAGAGAGGCAGCTCAGTCTATGTTTGATCTGATATAGCTTATTTGTGTGTGGATGATGAAATGTGCTGCCTGTAATCAGACTATTGAAAGTCATGCAGTTTCCACAACAAAAGAATCCCTTTTTACCTCTGGGCAACCATGTCTCTTTACGGTAACAATGGACTGGATCCGTCAGTACCAGAAGATCTCATAGATTTTTAGATCTCTTATATACCATTCGGGGAGGTGGCATACCACCAAAGGGAAGACTATTATCCATTGCTACAATAGGCCAGTTATCCTTCAGTGCTGCCATCACCAACCTAGTTGCTGGATTATAGGTAGTGATGAAAGTAATTTGGGTATCAGGAGCATCATCAGCTCTTCTGATGGTGATGTGTGCCTGTGTCAGGTCTTTAGCTTTATTACATTGTTGGGAAATAATAGAATGTGGGTACCCTCTGTTCAGGAATTTCATAGACATTTCATCAAGTTGTAATATTTTCAGGGTATTATCGGTGTTGTTACACACCACCCGCAGGAGCTGAGAAGAACTGACCCCATCTTTCTGAAAACGGGATGAAAACTGCTATAATGCAAAATGGAGTATTTGTATTTCTGTTTACTGAAAATAGTAGTATATAGTTGATATCCCTCTGCTGTAAACTCCTTGAATATCTCAAGATCAAGAAAATGAATCATTTTTGTATCACTCTCTTTCTTAAATCTAAAGGTAGAGTCTAGTGAATTTAAGGCATCAAACCAAACCATCAGTGAGTCAGAAGTACCCCTCCAGATTAAAAACACATCATCAATATAACGGCGGTAAAAACGAATATATGTGTGTGTGGAAAAGAAGATATTTGATTTTTCATACATTGCCATATAAATATTGGTGTATGCAGGGGCCAAATTCGACCCCGTAGCCGTTCCCATTGGTTTGCAGACAAAAAGTTTTTTCAAAATGAAAAAAATTCTTCTCCAGACACAACTCTAATAACTGAACAATAAAGTCAATAGGAGGTCCGTTATATTGTTGGTTGTTAATAAGTATCCGTCGTACCATATCAATACCATGTCTGTGTGGAATTACAGTATACAAACTAACCACGTCCATGGTAAGGAGTAAATCCAACTCAGAGATGTCAGTTTTGCCTTGAGTAAATTAATTAGTTTGAATGAATTTTTAATATATGAGCGAGTAAACTGTACAACTGGTTGCAAAAAGTGGTCAATGAGTTCTGCTAGAGGCTGAAGTAAAGAGCCCCATGCAGACACTATAGGCCGTCCAGGCGGATGGGAAAAAGATCTGTATATACCTATATATGGGCTAGATTACAAGTGAAGAGCTAATTTATCCAGCACCCGTAAACGGGCAAATTCTACCATTTACGGGAGCACGATAAATAACCAGCCATTACAAGTAGCGGTAGCAATTAGTGCTCAAAAAATTAACCAGAGGTCAGACCTTTTTTATTTTTCTAAAAAACTGCACTAAGCAGTTTTTAGGGGTGAAAGTGTGTGGGTGTGGGTCAAACTGTGTGTCTATGGGTGAACTGTGTGTTCTCTATAAATATACTGTATATGTATATGCTTATATACATATATATATATATATATGTGTTAATATGTGTATATATATATTTAACCTTTGCTGCCCATCGTTGCAAGACTTACCCCTTCATGAGAACGAGGCTCCCATTGAAGCCTATGGAATCACGCTCTCGTGAGTGCAAAGCTTCCCAGCAATCCTAATGCAAATATTGCGCTCATGTAAGTGATATTTTGTTATCCACTTGCAATCTGGCCATATATATATATATACATATATATATATATATATATATAGATATATATATATTAATCTGATTACCAGCTAATGGGGATATAAAGGGCTAAGGACAGGACACCACATATATAGTTACTCATAGTGATCCTGGTGCAGGAAGTTTATAAAATTAGATTTGTCAAAGAGAAAGAAAATAAACCCAATCCTGCAACCCACTATTAAACCAAAATACAAAAAGCAGACACCTCCCCTTAGAGAACAAAACAGTGTGAGCTAGACACTCAAAGTGCAATAAATAAAAAATATGCTTTATTAGGGGAACAACAACCTTCAACTGAGCCTATATCAGGGATCCCTGAATATTTAATATACTGGTATGAGTAATACAAGTAACAGAAATCCACTCCCATTAAGTCTGATACACAGAGTATCTAGCAGTCTGCTATTGTTCCACAGAACGTGTAATCAGATGTATCCAATGAAAATTGCTGTTTATAGTAACACTACAGGGCATAATAAGTCCCACCTCTTAATGATAGGGTTTCATCCATAGAGTAACTAGTTACCAAAGTTAACTGACAGTCCTCCTAGAGACCAGGCTCATCGGACCACCAGACACATCCCAGGGACTCACCAGCTCTGACTTGGTATCTGGAATGCAAACCTCCGCTTACCCCAAATGCCAGGACCAGCATTATTCAATACACACTGACTCCATGTGTCCACCTCCAATCCATGACGTCACTGCGGGGTCTCACTGCTCATAACCAATACTGGTGTCCCTAAGCGTAACTGAATTCAAGTTCAACAGTGCAGTACAAGTATAAATGTCCCTTACATCAGAGAGAGATTTTATGACTCAGTGAACATAATAAGCATGTAGGGGAGGGTGACGTCGCTACAGCCCAGGAGGTGTGTCACTGTAGACCAATCCAAAGGAATAGATTCCGGTAACTGAAGGAGCACTGGTGGCAGGGTGCCAGCAATAGGATAGAGCCAACTCCAGAGAGACAATAGTAAGAAGAAGTAGCAGCACTCCCAAATCATGAAAAATAAAAACAGAATTTATTTCAAAATTTAAAAAATGATTAGCAAACAGCACATCATTGATGTTTTTTGGCGTTGTGCTGTGCTGTTTGCTAATCATTTTTTAAATTTTGAAATAAATTCTGTTTTTATTTTTCATGATTTGGGAGTGCTGCTACTTCTTCTTACGAACATAATAAGCACCCTATTAGTTGCTCATAGAGTGTCCTTCCAGCTTGTTCTCTAAGAGGAGGTGTCCGCTTTTTGTATTTGATTGGCTTAATAGGGGTTGCAGGATTGGGCTTTCTTTCTTTCTCTTTGACAAATATATATATATATATATTTTACAAAAAATACCTCACATATAGAAATATATATTTAGAAATAAATAGAACATTTTGTCCTATATGAAAAACAGTGGAATGTAAAATATGCATAGCTTCCTTCATAGAAACATAGAATTTAAAAGTAGATAAGAACCAAAAAGGCCTATGAAGTCTACCCATATTACGTTACCTTTTCTTATGCATGTCCCAGACATTTTTGAATTCCTTTACAGTCTTTGTGTTTACTACCTCAATTGGACGTTTATTACATGAATCCACCACCCTTTCTGTAAAAAAACGCTTCCAACATTTCTCCTGAATCTGCTACCCTCTAACATTTAGATTGTGACCCCATGTTTTGGCATAATTTTTTTTGTAGAAAATGCTTTCAGCTTCTACTTTAGTAGTAAAGCCATAATTAGACATTCATGATTTAGACAGCACATACAATTTTAAATAACTTTCTAATTTACTTCTATTATTTAATTTGCTTCCTTATCTTGTTATCTTTTGCTGAAAGGTGTATCTAGGAAAGCTCATGAGCAGCAAAGAACTAGCTGCTGATTGGTAGCTGCATATTTACATGATTGTCATTGGCTAAAATATGTGTTCAGTTAGAAACCAGTAGTGCATTGCTGCAACTTCAACAAAAGATACAAATAGAAAGAAGGAAATTAGATAATATAAGAAAACTGGAAAGAAGTTTAAAATTGTATGTTCTACCTAAATCATAAAAAGAAAATGTTTGGGTTTCAATTCCCTTTAAGTCACTGTATATATCTGAAGGTTTCTATCATGTCGCCTCTTTCCCCTCTATCCTCTAAACGCATGCGGCCCACGGCCTATTTTTGTGCAGCCCACGCCACTTCCATGAAAATTAATAATTATAATATGCTTATTACTTAAAGAGCAAGTGAACTTTCTGTTAGGGATGCGCATATGTGCAGCCTCCATTCAGCTCTCCATTATAATGACTGTTTCCCTTTGTTCTGGCATTGTGATTCACTTGTTGTATAGTGAGCACTATGGTAGCGAGATCATTAATACCCCTCAGTCTTTAACAAGTAACATTCACCTAGATTACAAGTTTGCGCTAAACAGGGTGCCAAACTAACGCCAAAAAATTTGCCTTATTGACTCTCCATAGCGCTACCATTATGAGTTACTGAAAAACCTCCTTGTGCTGTGTGCTATGGTGCTTAAAAAGCAAAGGTCTGAGTTTACGTGCTCATGCACGCTTTCCCCCATAGACATCAATGGGGAGAAAGTGTTAGAAAAAAAACTACCCTAACATAAACCCCTAGTCTAAACACACCTAATCCGCCACTCCCCGACATTGCTGACACTAATAAAATTAATTAACCCCTAATCCGCTGTTCTCAACATCGTCGACACTAATAAAAGTTATTAACCCCTAATCTGCCACTCACCGACATCGCCGACACTAATAAAAGTTATTAAACCCTAATCCGCTGCTCCCCGACATCGCTGACACTAAATATAATTATTAACCCCTTTTCCGCCACTCCCCGACATCGCCGACACTGGTAAAAGTTATTAACCCCTAATCCGCCGCCCGACATCGCCGATACTAATAAAAGTTATTAACCCCTAATTCGCGCTCCCCGACACTAATAAAAGTTATTAACCCCTAATCCGCCACTCCCCGACACTAATAAAAGTTATTAACCCCTAATCCGCCGCTCCCCGACATCGCTGACACTAAATATAATTATTAACCTCTATTCTGATGCTCCATGACAATAACAATAGTTATTAACCCCTAATATGCCGCTCCCCAACATCGCTGACACTAAATATAATTATTAACCCATATTCGGATGCTCCCCGACATCGCCGACACCTAAATAAATCTATTAACCCCTAAACCTAACACCTCACTAACTTTAAATAAAAATTACAATATAACCATCTTAAAATAAATAAAAACTTACCTGTGAAATAAAAAAAAAACTAAGTTTAAACTATAAATTAACCTAACATAACTATTCTAATAAAATTAAAAAAACTACAAATTTAAAAAATCTAAATTACAAATTTTAAAAAAACCTAACACTAGGAAAAAATTTTAAAAAAATCTAAAATTACAAAAAATAATAAACACTAAATTATGAAAAATAAAAATCTCTAAAATTACAAAACATAATAAAATTACCAAAAATAAAAACAATTACACCTAATCGATGTATGCCGCTGGCGTGGAGTATAGAGAATATAGCGCTTTATGGAATGCTCCATTTATTCCCACTCTGTCTACAATCGCATGCATATAGTCCCAGTTTACTCTATCAAATGCCTTCTTTGAGTCCAATGATAAGAAGAGAGAATGCATTTTATTGACATTGATTAGGTCTATTATTTTTCGTACGTTATCTGGGGCCTCTCGAGATTTTACGAATCCTACCTGGTCTGAATTTATAAGTTTAATTAAGGGATTGTTCAATCTGTTTGACAGTATTTTAGTGAACAGCTTGATATCTTGGTTTATTAGGGATATGGGCCTGTAATTTTGGCAGAATTGTTTACTCTTCCCTGGTTTAGGGATAACAGATATCCTAGCCAGCAGCATTTCTTGTGGGATTGTATTACCTTGCATTAAAGCATTAAATATTTTTACCAGTTGTGGGACTAATACATTGGAAAACATTTATAAAAGATTCCTGAGTAACCATCCGGTCATGGGGCTTTATTTATTTTAAGATCTTTTATAGCTAACATCATTTTATAATATTTTTTTATGTATTTACCTAATCCAAGTGTAAAAAGAGCTCATTGTTATATTGTAATTGTGTGATGTGGGTGACACAAAAGGCCACACTTCCAATGGGAATAGCAAAGTAAACACAAAAAACACCAGATGAATTAAATCTTTTTTTCCACAGCTAACTCTTGTTGGGAGCCATTAATAGTTATATTCAGTCATCATCAATATTCAGTTACTCAACCGCCATCTTTTACTTTCTCTTTGCTTCTATTTAGACGTGTAAAAATCCCCACCCCCAAAAAGTGAGAAAATACAGATTCTTACAGCTTATCAAGTGTAAGAAAACCTGATTTTCTGGTTTTATCAAATACCTAATACAGGCTTCTTAACAGAATGGTGGTGCTTCTAATCGATGGGTTGAATGTGACGTTTATGAATGGTAAACACTAATGGTTTGAAGTTTAGTGCATAGTTGGAAACCATTGACAGTAAACAATTTATATTTGCTTTGCAAGCAATATCTATACAGCTTAATCCCCCAAAATACCAAATTAGCTTTTTTTTTCATTTTGTTTTACATCCCTCTGGCTTTTGTGAAAAAAAGTGGAAATACAGTTATATATGAAGGAACCCTTAGGGCATAATGACTATATTGCTATAATTTTCTAGTTCTGTTGTTAAACAGATGGTGTTAGGACTGGAAGGGTCAGATAATTTGTCTCATAAAGGTATTTATGAGTTTCCTTGGTCAAGAATCATCCTGGCTGACTTGTATTGCTTGTTTGTAGATGCTTCATTTGTGTTAAGATCTATGGTAGGAATGAAGCACTGCTTAAAATCATTTGAGGCATGGGTGTGAAATAGTCTATTGATTGAACCATTTCCAGAGGAAGTTATAACTGTCATAGTTAATAAGGAAACCGAGGCAGTCAAAACACAAGTTGTATGTAACACAAGTTTATTGAGTCACATATATTGCTTTTGAAGTGGACATAATTTATAGACGTTGAATGTAGATTTTCAAGATCACATATGTGTTTTTGTTAGTAACAATATCTCTTAAGGAGATGGTAAATAGGACCTTAAAAGTGACAGTGCATTAATCTCCAAATATCATACTTTAAATAGTACTATTGCATTTAGCGCTAGAAAAGAAAATGATAACACGCCCAGAAATAATAATAATAATTACTACTACTAATAATGAAAATAAGACTGATTTGATGGTTAAAGATAAGTTTTAGAACAGATGAAGTGATTACATTAGGTATAAATTCAAATTATATTAAAATGTAAGCAAGTCATTTAAACAACTGACAAAAGAATTTATGTGAGGGTGTCAATGAAATTAAAACTTTGTTATCTAATTTAAATATATATATATATATATATATATATACATACATACATACACATACACATTGGTTAAATGATATAGAAAAGGTATTTATATGAAAAATATATCAAGATAAAAAAACATTAAACATATAATACAAATAGAAATAATTAAATCTGTATTTTTTCTGCAGTTTAGTTTTTTGTTATTCTAAGACAAAAACAGTTGGTTGGCACAATTAATTTAAAAAACATTTTTTTGTTCTTAATTGTGTGATTTTTTGGACTATCTTCTTTGATCTTCTACTATGTAAAACATAATATTAATAGTCCTTTCCTTAAATGAAAAACATATTTGCCATAATGATCTTGGCCATGCTACATTTGTGAAAATGTATAACGTGAATAGTGCACAAAAGTAACCTGAAACTAAAGCTTTCAATACGGTGATTAATCATGAATTCTGTATTTGTTCATGAATTCAGGCATAGATCCACCACTGCCTCTGAAGGTCAGCTCTACTAATATTAATGAGCCACTAAATTCAACTTCCAATAACAAGTTTCAGTTTATTAAAAAAAAAAAAGTCTGGGAGAAGGAAATGTTAATGAAAACTCTCTTGGACAGCCAGATTTGCATTTATTTTAACACATGTTAAACCCTTGAAGTCCAGAGAAACCTTGAATCCCTTTTAAAGCAGTGCATATTAGACTTTTCAAGTAATCAGGGGGTTAACTGCCCTCTAGCTGCCAATGGGTTAATTTATTTGATAATTTTGTCACTAAACTGATTTAACAGGAAGATCCTCGCATTTACATTTTTGACAATCTGCAACTATGAATTGAATTTGTACATTATAAAGTATTCTTTACTCTGGCAAACAAGCATTTAAAAATATATGGATAAAAGGAACCTATGAAAACTGTGAGCCATAAAGACAAACCAATACAGGGAGTGCAGAATTATTAGGCAAATGAGTATTTTGACCACATCATCCTCTTTATGCATGTTGTCTTACTCCAAGCTGTATAGGCTCGAAAGCCTACTACCAATTAAGCATATTTGGTGATGTGCATCTCTGTAATGAGAAGGGGTGTGGTCTAATGACACCAACACCCTATATCAGGTGTGCATAATTATTAGGCAACTTCCTTTCCTTTGGCAAAATGGGTCAAAAGAAGGACTTGACAGGCTCAGACAAGTCAAAAATAGTGAGATATCTTGCAGAGGGATGCAGCACTCTTAAAATTGCAAAGCTTCTGAAGCGTGATCATCGAACAATCAAGCCTTTCATTCAAAATAGTCAACAGGGTCGCAAGAAGCGTGTGGAAAAGCCAAGGCGCAAAATAACTGCCCATGAACTGAGAAAAGTCAAGCGTGCAGGTGCCAAGATGCCACGTGCCACCAGTTTGGCCATATTTCAGAGCTGCAACATCACTGGAGTGCCCAAAAGCACAAGGTGTGCAATACTCAGAGACATGGCCAAGGTAAGAAAGGCTGAAAGACGACCACCACTGAACAAGACACACAAGCTGAAACGTCAAGACTGGGCCAAGAAATATCTCAAGACTGATTTTTCTAAGGTTTTATGGACTGATGAAATGAGAGTGAGTCTTGATGGGCCAGATGGATGGGCCCGTGGCTGGATTGGTAAAGGGCAGAGAGCTCCAGTCCGACTCAGACGCCAGCAAGGTGGAGGTGGAGTACTGGTTTGGGCTGGTATCATCAAAGATGAGCTTGTGGGGCCTTTTCGGGTTGAGGATGGAGTCAAGCTCAACTCCCAGTCCTACTGCCAGTTTCTGGAAGACACCTTCTTCAAGCAGTGGTACAGGAAGAAGTCTGCATCCTTCAAGAAAAATATGATTTTCATGCAGGACAATGCTCCATCACATGCGTCCAAGTACTCCACAGCGTGGCTGGCAAGAAAGGGTATAAAAGAAGAAAATCTCATGACATGGCCTCCTTGTTCACCTGATCTGAACCCCATTGAGAACCTGTGGTCCATCATCAAATGTGAGATTTACAAGGAGGGAAAATAGTACACCTCTCTGAACAGTGTCTGGGAGGCTGTGGTTGCTGCTGCACGCAATGTTGATGGTGAACAGATCAAAACACTGACAGAATCCATGGATGGCAGGCTTTTGAGTGTCCTTGCAAAGAAAGGTGGCTATATTGGTCACTGATTTGTTTTTGTTTTGTTTTTGAATGTCAGAAATGTATATTTGTGAATGTTGAGATGTTATATTGGTTTCACTGGTAAAAATAAATCATTGAAATGGGTATATATTTGTTTTTTGTTAAGTTGCCTAATAATTATGCACAGTAATAGTCACCTGCACACACAGATATCCCCCTAAAATAGCTATAACTAAAAACAAACTAAAAACTACTTCCAAAACTATTCAGCTTTGATATTAATGATTTTTTTGGGTTCATTGAGAACATGGTTGTTGTTCAATAATAAAATTAATCCTCAAAAATGCAACTTGCCTAATAATTCTGCACTCCCTGTATTGCTAAAAACAACAATGCTCAAGAAATCTCAAGAGGCAACAGTGGTTGAAGCAAAAGGATTTCACACACTTATTGCATAATTCCCCTCAAGTCCGTCTAGCAGAATCCACCCTAATTTATGGATGTCCCTATAGACAAACCATGTAGCGAGCGTGAAACATAATAGAGGTCATATATGTATGTGTATAACAAATGCATTGTAAATGCTAACAATAATGCAACAGACAAAAGCAGGATCTTGTAATTTAATCTGTGAGCATTTATGTAAGCACCTGACTGCATTGTACAAGCAAATGGAACACTGATACTGAACAATCAAAGCTAGAGAGCAGACATTATCTATGGAGATAAAGCCTTCATAATTTGTCAGCTGCATGCACTAATAACTCTTTTATTCTCCTACTTTTTAATAACATTCAGCTGAAGATGAAAAGAAAACCTCTTTAAGCAAATAAAGACTTTGATGTGCTATTTCAGCCGCTGAAAGGAAGAGTCTTTCAGACTCTCCTTATTTTGAGGCTGCTAGTCCCACAGTACACAACATTGTCTGCAAGTTGTTGCGTGTTGACATACCTGGGAATTTAGACTATTGAATTCAAGGCATAGAACAACACATATAAATCAAGTCACTTTCTACGGACGCCTATCTTAAACCTCCATTTTACAGAGCTGCCCTTTCACTTATTAGTAAAAATAACTGTCTAGCTGGAGAAAGATGGCTTTCACAGTGGCTAATGGAATCTTCATTAGGAGGATATTGGGGGTGGTCTTTATCATCTCTAGTCTGGACGAGCTTCCAGACCTCACACTTTTGTTGCTGTTACCTTTTAAAAATGTTATTAAATATTTTAACCAAAAACTGTAGTGTAAATGTATTTTTACATTTAGAGCATGCTGATAAAGGAAGCAATCTGAATGTTTTTAGACTTTTTATTTTCCTCATTTTCTTCACAGCACATTCACATAATGAAATGGACAAGGAACTGATAGATTTAGTGTAAAGGAACATAAAGTTGGAGGAGCCGATCCTCAAAAACTTACTGGGATTATCTTATTTTACTAAGGATTATATTGAAAAGTGTCTTTCCTTCACATAAAGAATATTAGTGAGCATCCCTTAAAAAGACACAGTTTCCAAGGTAAAAATTACATTTAAAACAATCCCTGAGGGGCGTCATAATACCGACAAGAATGATGGAATTTTGCCAGACAAGAGAGCTTTAGAGAACTGGGCACAGAGTTTGAATTGCACTTATTGGTCTCTAGGGAGCAGAGCCCCTAGAGACCAATTCCATGTCTTGCCACTGTATTACATTGTAGAGTCTGTTAGCTTGTTACACATAATAATAATAATAATAATAATAATAATAATAATAATTAGTACTTCCATTAGAGGCATTTTGCAATATGTTTATATTTGCCAAAATGTTTGTTTGAAGTTATCATTTATATCATGCATGTGTCCTTATTTTGATACAATAGTAAAAATGTGAATTCCTTTATTTGCTTATGGGACTCTGAGCTACTGATGTCACGTAATGTGTTGCTGCTGGCACTTTCAGTATCCTAGAGGAGGATATGTCCAGTCGACTGATGTATTTGTGGTAGGTTGCAAGCTTAAAAAATGCAGTAATAACATTTTAAAGAAGCATAACCACAAAAGCTGATTTCAAACATAAGTATAATGTAAAAAAAAATATAATAATGCATTTTTAAATATTTGCTTTACAAGTTCCACTTTAAGATATCAAAACCATAGCATAATAAAATGCTGTCTGTAAAATAAATAAAATAAACATTATCCCATGCTAGTCCCTAAACTGGCTTCCTCCAAGATTAAATTCAAAATACACATCCTATCCGACAAAACCCTGAATAATAGTGCACCCCATTAATGGCTTAATTCCTGCATTAACTTCTTCTCTCTTAGACTTCAATGGAGCACAAAAACGTAAAAAAAAAAAAAAAATAACACCTATACTAGCGTTCTAACCTCACTTCATATATTCAAGAGCGCTAAACCTGACAAGAATTAAAAAAAATCATATCTATATATATATATAGGGGATATATTTTCCCATGCTTACCTAGTAAGCCGAAGGTGTGGGGGGACGGGATCTAGTGATGATAGACAGGGTGTTTTATAAAGGTGTAAGGGGCCAAATGGGGGATGTAGGAGGCATTGCTAAGTAAAGTGTTGGTATCACCATCCTATCTATATAAGCGTAATGAGGGGTACGGAGCTAAAATATGAATACAATGTATGCTAGAATGGGGTGTATATATGAACAGGGACTATGGGGTCTTATAGAGGAATATATATAACTTAAAAAGCAAATTGGCAGTGGGGTACATCCATCTAAATATGAAACAACATGTAACAGTGTGACCAAAATGAATAATGCATATATAGGGTTAGAGGGGGATATTATCTTGACTCCCTGGAGTATAGTGAACATATCAGTTTAATATTTTTTTAAAAATTGATAGCCATTTCATCTTGGCCGCTGACAACATGGCGATATTACTTCTAGCTTGGGTCATATAAAATATTAAGGGAGAAGTAGTCCCTCAAAAATAATGTTAATACCCCTAAATGCAAGAGATCCTGACATTAAACCATATAGTATGTACAGAACAGGCACATTTAGATAACAGTGGAACTATAGATTATATTAAAGCTTTTATTCGCTATAGAGAGGCAGTGAAGACCACTTCATTATCTCAGCAGAGCAAGTGGGAGACACTTGTTGCCAGTAAGACCGTAATAACCATGTAACACTAACCAAAATTATTATTTAGAACCTATGGGCACCTCATGAATTAGCTTACTCTCAACATCTTAGCAAAGGATTACTATACTTAGCAATTACAAGATTCATATTATTTGACAGAAGAAAAGAATATCCCATGGAGTCCTACAATATGTTAGGAGTTGTACATAACTATTGGGGGGAAGTATGTCCTGAGTAAATAGTCATTATATAGTTCTTTCAGTCATATGGACCTTTATGTACACATGCTAGCGGGGAGAGGCAGGTAAGGCCACATATATGGACTATATATGGAAGGTTTTAACATACTGAGATGTCAAGTAAATATTGATAACCTATCCCATAGAGTAAGGCAAGGTGTTATATGTGAGTGTCTCTTCCATGAGGGTCGTAAATTTTATGCTCATAAATAAGAGGTAACAGTACTTACAAACTATCCAGAGCTTGCGGTATATGAAGAGACACTTCAATATTAAACAGTCATATGAAACCAATAGTGGCAGTTAAAACAGTGATTAACAGGAGTACAAATTAACATTATTCTTTAGTCTCCTGTATCGGTTTTTGATTTCCCTCTTGCTTTTGTTAAGAACAAAGCTCTACTTCTGTCTCAAGCAGTATGAGTGAATAAACATTAAATCTACTTAACTCCCTTTGTGATTGTCATGGAGTTTATAAAGTATAGATTGTCTTAGTGGAGGATTGCATATATTAGGTGTGGATAGATATGTCTCTACCCCATTCCTAGTTTTGTCAATAAATTGGTTGTGCTTTCCCACATAGCAATAGGTACTCCAATGGCAACTAATAGCTGGGGTATGTGAAGTAGCAATCCTAAAGGTTCACCCATAACAGTAGCAATAAACAAAACAATTGTTATATATAATATGCTCTATTATTCTATATATAGCTAGATATAATTATGCGGTTAGCATCCAAATAAACATAAACAACACAATATGTTAAACCATAAGTATTTCTAACTAGCAGAGATCAGTTCCATGTCAGCCTGTTTGATACGTGTCCACAGATCTCACTGACCAAAAGATTTATCCTATACCTACTGTCTGCAAAGGCCTGAGATGGTCTAGACCATACAGAGAAGCATAACAGATGTGTTGTAGAGTGTGGGATAAATGTACTGCATTTGAAGTGAGCATCGAACTGGTATTCAGTGCCGCAATCAGCTCCATATGTGACGAGGGCAATCTCTCCCAATATATAAAGGCTCCCCATATCTGCCCAACATGTTTGGCCTTCTGTACAACCAAACCAGCTTGCCTCTTCCACATCAAGCCCTTCTCTATATGTGCCAATACCTCCTGCTGTTTAGCCTGGAAGTCCCTCCTTTCTCTCATGGTAAGGTTGGCTGGATATGTCGGGTGAGCATAGGCTGGTATTGTAAGAAAGCGGCCAGCGTGATCTGTTTGTTCCATTGCAGTGACATGTATTCTCCCAGGATCTCTCAGTATTACCTGTCTGGAGCAAGCTGGATGTATAGTCTATGTCATGTGAGGTCGGGTCCGGTAAAGGCACACTTTGCACCGAGGCCATGGCTCTCTCAGCCGCCTCTCCAGCTCTGTCCACAACATCAAGGGGAGGTAAGTCGGTCACTACCAGAGCCTGGTGAAGCTGTTTTATCATTGTAGCAAAATGGAGATGTAGGGCATCATGCAGTCTAACCTCCCATGCATCGACTATGGCCATATACTCCATATTGGCTGGCATGTTTCAAAGATTATATGGGCTATGTAGTTACCCTGAGTAGATCTTCACATGGACAACAGCCACGTGGCCTAGCTTCAGAGTCTGGGTAGGCTGATTAAATTTGAGATCGACTTCTGAACCATGATATCTTGGTTGGTATAGCTTCTTGGAGGTGCAGTAGGGTAAAGAATATAGCTTTTCCCTCTAAAATTAACAAAATAATTCAAATAATTCAGAGTGGAGCCAGGAGCTCTTCAAAAACATGGCTCTGCCCCATAATGTACTTTTTATTATTGTCTATATACTGTATATCTGATACTGTTTATGTCAAATACATATCGAAACTTTATTATCTATAGCAATAGATATATAGGTATATACAGATATATATAGAAATATGTATTTACTATAAAAAAGACATTATCTTGTAAGTGAACATTGGAATGTGAAATATGTACAGTAAATATACAGTAAACCACAAATACACATGTACATATGTATATACATAAATATAAATACATATTTAGACATGTATATGTATGTATCTATATGTTAAAACTCTTTGCAGCTCTTTTTTCCTAACACCTGAGACCTCATTAATTTGAGCCCTTATAACTTTTTAATGCAATTTCTTTTTAAAATAATTTTTATCAGTGTTATTATGAGTGTAACTGTACTGTGTTAAAATAATTTTTGCTTTTTTTAATGCAACTTTTTGTCTCACGTAACTGTTTACCAGCACTCTGAAGTTGCACTTACCCATTGTGAGCTAAATACAATTGCGGTCATGCAAACACGTTTACTTTCAACTCGTAATACAAGTTCAATTTCCGGCACGCACAAAGAGCAGCAAAATACCCCTTATTGCTTGCAAGCTCCACTCATAATCTAGCTCAAAATGTCAGACCTCATCTCTACATTTTTATCTATGTCTCTTAGTCCGCTTTATCACTTCTCTCGGGTCTCATCTATCAGAGCTTCACATTTTCCATCAATACCTACCTTTTCAGTAAAGCTAACCACTTAAAGGGAAATTAAACACATTTAATTAATCTCCCTCTATTTATGGGCACAGCCACTTTGGAACCTAGGCTATGCTAAAAATATCTGAAGGGGAGTTGCTGCACATGTGCAAACACATCAGCAATAAAATGCAGTGAAAGAGATTTAAACATGGCGGCACCCATGACTAGAGGGAGGCAGGGAATAATCTCAATACTATGCTTATAAATTGTATTTAGGGTTTCATGTCCCTTTAATGTCAAAAGATTATTGCTCATCCAAGGCCAATTCTCCAAACAGGAAACTTGTCATCTCCCAAGGAATATGGCCTACAATTAGCACTCACCACAATCTATCCCCAACATTTTGTCTCTACCACTTTGTGAGCTCTCTAAGGAGCCGAATCTTGTAATCCTTCTGTCCCAATCTGCCTATTTAATACAGCCACAGTTACTTGTTCCGGCAGCATTTTTATTTCATTATTTTACATGAAGGCTGTATCACTTGGTCTATGCTTCCATTTAAAACCTGCAAAAGCAGAGTATGTACATACATTTTTACTGCAATCTGTTTTTCTTTGTTGTCGAATACTTACAATTCATACAGAAGCTTTGTTTTAGCCTAAAGGGAAAGTCTACTTGATTTTTTTTTGTTTAAAAAGATAGATAACGCTTTACTATCCAGTCCCCAGCTTTACACAACCAACATTAATTATTACTATAAGTATTGTTACAAAAACCTAAGTAGTATATTACTTTATTATCAAATATGGTGCAGACCCTCAATCGTTATTTAAACTAAAATGCCAGTACACTACTCCCCCCCAAAAAAGTAGTTCCACACAAATATTAAAAACAAGGTATGCGGTACCACCTAATAAATAAACCTACACATTCATATGTGCAACCCCCCTAATAGGAAACACCAGATCTGGGCAGGAGAAATCTTCATGCATAAATGTTCTTGATTGAAATAGGTTTAATTAGAGTCATCAAAAGCGGTCTGTAACCTCTCATAGAGGAGGATGAGCTTTCACATGTTCCCTAATCCCATTAAAAAATATGTAAGCAAAAATCTATGTAGACGGCCAGGTTACAAGTGGAACGCTAATTAACACTCCAGCTCGAGCGTTAACTGCGCTAGAAATAAGCTTTTTGCGATCTGCGGGTTTCGCCCCTATTATGAGTTGAAAGTAAACTGTTTTTGCTCACGCGCTAAACCAAAGAGTGCAAAAAGCCAAACTTAGAACATCGCATGCATGTTCACATATTTCTCCATGGAGAAAAAAAAAAGTGGAAAAACACCTAACTCGCACGCGAACCCAATTGCATATTCTCATGTGAGCTAATCCGACATGAAAATATGAATATTCCACATTCCAATGTTCTTCACATACAAGAATATGTTCTATTTATTCATAAATAAATATTTCTACATATAGCTGATGGTATTTCGGCAAAATATATATATAACCAATGCAAAACATGAAAGGAAAAACTTAGGCCTAGATTTGGAGTTTGGCGGTAGCCGTGAAAACCAGCGTTAGAGGCTCCTAACGCTGGTTTTAGGCTACCACCGGTACTTGGAGTCATTCATAAAAGGGTCTAACGCTCACTTTTCAGCCGCGACTTTTCCATACCGCAGATCCCTTTACGTAAATTGCGTATCCTATCTTTTCAATGGGATCTTTCTAACTTCGGTATTTAGAGTCGTGTCTGAAGTGAGCGTTAGAATTCTAACGACAAAACTCCAGCCGCAGAAAAAAGTCAGTAGTTAAGAGCTTTCTGGGCTAACGCCGGTTCATAAAGCTCTTAACTACTGTACTCTAAAGTACACTAACACCCATAAACTACCTATGTACCCCTAAACCGAGGTCCCCCCACATCGCCGACACTCGATTAAATTTTTTTAACCCCTAATCTGCCGACCGCCACCTACGTTATACTTATGTACCCCTAATCTGCTGCCCCTAACACCGCCGACCCCTATATTATATTTATTAACCCCTAACCTGCCCCCCACAACATCGCCGCCAGCTACCTACACTTATTAACCCCTAATCTGCCGTCCGCACGCCGCCGCCAGCTACATTATAGCTATGTACCCCTAATCTGCTGCCCTAACATCGCCGACCCCTATATTATATTTATTAACCCCTAAACTGCCCCCCACAACGTCGCCGCCACCTACCTACAATAATTAACCCCTAATCTGCCGACCGCAAAGAGCCGCCACCTACATTATAGCTATGTACCCCTAATCTGCTGCCCCTAACACCGCCGACCCCTATATTATATTTATTAACCCCTAATCTGCCCTCCCTAACATCGCCGACACCTAACTTCAATTATTAACCCCTAATCTGCCGACCGAATCTCGCCGCTATTCTAATAAATGTATTAACCCCTAAAGCTAAGTCTAACCCTAACACTAACACCCCCCTAAATTAAATATAATTTTAATCTAACGAAATAAATTAACTCTTATTAAATAAATTAATCCTATTTAAAGCTAAATACTTACCTGTAAAATAAACCCTAATATAGCTACAATATAAATTATAATTATATTATAGCTATTTTAGGATTTATATTTATTTTACAGGTAACTTTGTATTTATTTTAACCAGGTACAATAGCTATTAAATAGTTAAGAACTATTTAATAGCTAAAATAGTTAAAATAATTACAAAATTACCTGTAAAATAAATCCTAACCTAAGTTACAATTAAACCTAACACTACACTATCAATAAATTAATTAAACAAAATACCTACAATTACCTACAATTAAACCTAACACTACACTATCAATACATTAATTAAATACAATATCTACAAATAAATACAATGAAATAAACTAACTAAAGTACAAAAAATAAAAAAGAACTAAGTTACAAAAAATAAAAAAATATTTACAAACATCAGAAAAATATTACAACAATTTTAAACTAATTACACCTACTCTAAGCCCCCTAATAAAATAACAAAGCCCCCCAAAATAAAAAAATGCCCTACCCTATTCTAAATTACTAAAGTTCAAAGCTCTTTTACCTTACCAGCCCTGAACAGGGCCCTTTGCGGGGCATGCCCCAAGAAGTTCAGCTCTTTTGCCTGTAAAAATAAACATACAATACCCCCCCCCAACATTACAACCCACCACCCACATACCCCTAATCTAACCCAAACCCCCCTTAAATAAACCTAACACTAAGCCCCTGAAGATCTCCCTACCTTGAGTCGTCTTCACCCAGCCGAGCCAAATTCTTCATCCAAGCGGAGCAAGAAGAGGTCCTCCATCCGGTAGAAGTCTTCATCCAAGCGGGGCAGAAGAGGTCTTCCATCCGATTGAAGTCTTCATCCAAGCGGAATCTTCTATCGTCATCCATCTGGAGCGGAGCGGCAGCATCCTGAAGACCTCCGACACGGAACATCCATCCTGGCCGACGACTGAACGACGGTTCCTTTAAATGACGTCATCCAAGATGGCGTCCCTCGAATTCCGATTGGCTGATAGGATTCTATCAGCCAATCGGAATTAAGGTAGGAATATTCTGATTGGCTGATGGAATCAGCCAATCAGAATCACGTTCAATCCGATTGGCTGATCCAATCAGCCAATCAGATTGAGCTCGCATTCTATTGGCTGTTCCCGATCAGCCAATAGAATGCGAGCTCAATCTGATTGGCTGATTGGATCAGCCAATCGGATTGAACTTGATTCTGATTGGCTGACTCCATCAGCCAATCAGAATATTCCTACCTTAATTGCGATTGGCTGATAGAATCCTATCAGCCAATCGGAATTCGAGGGATGCCATCTTGGATGACGTCATTTAAAGGAACCGTCATTCGTCGTTCAGTCGTCGGCCAGGATGGATGTTCCGCGTCGGAGGTCTTCAGGATGCTGCCGCTCCGCTTCGGATGGATGACGATAGAAGATTCCGCTTGGATGAAGACTTCAATCGGATGGAAGACCTCTTCTGCCCCGCTTGGATGAAGACTTCTACCGGATGGAGGACCTCTTCTTGCTCCGCTTGGATAAAGAATTTGGCTCGGCTGGGTGAAGACGACTCAAGGTAGGGAGATCTTCAGGGGCTTAGTGTTAGGTTTATTTAAGGGGGGTTTGGGTTAGATTAGGGGTATGTGGGTGGTGGGTTGTAATGTTGGGGGGGGGTATTGTATGTTTATTTTTACAGGCAAAAGAGCTGAACTTCTTGGGGCATGCCCCGCAAAGGGCCCTGTTCAGGGCTGGTAAGGTAAAAGAGCTTTGAACTTTAGTAATTTAGAATAGGGTAGGGCATTTTTTTATTTTGGGGGGCTTTGTTATTTTATTAGGGGGCTTAGAGTAGGTGTAATTAGTTTAAAATTGTTGTAATATATTTCTAATGTTTGTAAATATTTTTTTATTTTTTGTAACTTAGTTCTTTTTTATTTTTTGTACTTTAGTTAGTTTATTTCATTGTATTTATTTGTAGGAATTGTAATTAATTTATTTATTGATAGTGTAGTGTTAGGTTTAATTGTAACTTAGGTTAGGATTTATTTTACAGGTAAATTAGTAATTATTTTAACTATTTTAGCTATTAAATAGTTCTTAGCTATTTAATAGCTATTGTACCTGGTTAAAATAAATACAAAGTTACCTGTAAAATAGATATTAATCCTAAAATAGCTATAATATAAATATAATTTATATTGTAGCTATATTAGGATTTATTTTACAGGTAAGTATTTAGCTTTAAATAGGAATAATTTATTTAAGAAGAGTTAATTAATTTCGTTAGATTAAAATTATATTTAACTTAGGGGGGTGTTAGTGTTAGGGTTAGATTTAGCTTTAGGGGTTAATACATTTATTAGAATAGCGGTGAGCTCCAGTCGGCAGATTAGGGGTTAATGTTTGAAGTTAGGTGTCGGCGATGTTAGGGAGGGCAGATTAGGGGTTAATACTATTTATTATAGGGTTAGTGAGGCGGATTAGGGGTTAATAACTTTATTGTAATAGCGGTGCGGTCCGGTCGGTGGATTAGGGGTTAATAAGTGTAGTTAGGTGGAGGCGACGTTGTGGGGGGCAGATTAGGGGTTAATAAATATAATATAGGGGTCGGCGGTGTTAGGGGCAGCAGATTAGGGGTACATAGGGATAATGTAAGTAGCGGCGGTTTACGGAGCGGAAGATTAGGGGTTAAAAATAATATGCAGGGGTCATCGATAGCGGGGGCGGCAGAATAGGGGTTAATAAGTGTAAGGTTAGGGGTGTTTAGACTCGGGGTACATGTTAGGGTGTTAGGTGCAGACGTAGGAAGTGTTTCCCCATAGCAAACAATGGGGTTGCGTTAGGAGCTGAACGTGGCTTTTTTGCAGGTGTTAGGTTTTTTTTCAGCTCAAACAGCACCATTGTTTCTTATGGGGGAATCGTGCACGAGAACGTTTTTGAAGCTGGCCTCTTGCGTAAGCAACTCTGGTATTGAGAGTTGAAGTTGCGTTAAATATGCTCTACGCTCCTTTTTTGGAGCCTAACGCAGCGATTCTGTGGACTTAAAGGTGCGGCCAGAAAAAAGCCAGCGTTAGCTACGCGGGTCGTTACCGACAAAACTCTAAATCTAGCCGTTAGAAAGCTGATAGAATTTCCCCTTCTCTCCAATGGAAAAAACGGCTGTAGATTCTCCAGCCATGTCAGCAACACCGCTCCTACAGAGAGCAAGTGGTGTAGTAAGTCAGAGAGAAAAAGTATTCCTGTGGTAGGGGAAAACGTGTAGAAAGGCAACAATCTAAACCAGCACTAGCAAATGGTTAAAAGTTCACATATTTTATTGAAATCAGTAAAAAGACTTACTCTTCACAGGACATAAATAGGGGAGTTTAGGGACAGCGGAACAAGTCCAATGTCACCTGACGTATTTCACGCCCTTCTGGTGCTTTCTCAAAGGTAGCAGGCAATACGATCGGGATGATTGACACCCCCTGCTAGTGGCCGATTGGCAGCATATGTGCAGGGGGCGGCATTGCACAAGCATTTCACAAGAAATGTTTGTGCAATGTTAAATGCTTACAGCGTATACTGTCGACATTTAGCGATGTCGGGCAGACATGATTCGCTACAGTGAATCTTGTCCCCCCGGCATTTGATAAATTGACCCCATGTTCTACGAGTAGGGAATAAAAAATTATATTAATGATTAGTTGTACTTGGGTTAGCCCTATTCTTATCTTATGTAAAAATAAAATAAAAATTACTTTACATAGTTGCAAACTATAATTTTGTATTCTAATATATTTATAAAACACTTCACACATACATACATGCACCCACATATATACATACATATATACATGCACCCACATATATCTACACACATACATACATGCACCCACTGCATATATACACACATACATACATGCACCCACTGCATATACACACACACATACATACATGCACCCACTGCATATATACATACATGCACCCACATATATCTACACACATACATGCACCCACTGCATATATACATACATATATACATTCACCCACATATCTACACACATACATACATGCACCCACTGCATATATACATACATATATACATGCACACACATATCTACACACATACAAATACGCAAACATACAAACACCCCTTTGAGGACTTCCCAGTCCAGTACCTTTATATCACTGGTAAAACGTGTATTTCAATAATAAACCATGCTTTTACATTTAATAGTATAAATTTCATTGAAATACATTTTTAATATTCTACATATCTGTTTTGTTATGCATATATTCAGTCCTTAAAGGATCATAAAACCCAATGTTTTTCTTTCACGATTCAGATAGGCCATACAATTTCAAAGAAATTTCCAATTTACTTCTATTATCAAATGTGCTTCATTCTCTTGGTATCCTTTGTCGAATTCACTTCTAGGAGATAACTGAACACATCAGGACAGCCAATCAAAAGAGGCTTTATAAGTGCAGTACAGTCACCAATCAGCACCTAGCTACCAGTACTGCATTGCTGCTCCTGAGTTTATGTAAGTATACTTTTAAACAAAGGATACCAATAGAACAAAGCAAATTAGATAATAAAAGTAATTTGCTAAGTTTTTTAAAATTACACGCTCTGACTGAATCTTGAAAGAAAATGTGTTTTTTTTATGCCCCTTTAACACTTAAAGGACCAGTCAATACAGTAGATTTGCATAATCAACAAATGCATGATAAGAAGACAATTCAATAGCACTTAGTCTGAACTTCAAATGAGTAGTAGATTTTTGTTAAATAGATTGCAAAGTTATGTCTGTTTCCACTCCCCCTGTATCATGTGACAGCCATCAGCCAATCACAAATGCATATACGTATATGCAGTGAATTCTTGCACATGCTCAGTAGGAGTTGGTGACTCAAAAAGTGTAAATATAAAAAGACTGTGCACATTTTGTTAATTGAAGTAATTGGAAAGTTGTTTAAAATTGCATGCTCTATCTGAATCTTGAAGTTTAATTTTGACTTGAGTGTTCCTTTAACTCAGATCTCCAAGAGCACAACATTTCCCAGTGTGTTGTGCTTGAGTTGTGGAATCCGTTTAAAGTATTGAAAGCACTAAACAAAATTGCATAGATTACGAGTTAGATGTGTGTCAGTTAGCTCCAGCTAGAACTTAGCTAATACTGTTATATAAATTCATCACTGGCTATATTTTTGGTATTGCTGCTGAAGGACTCAGCCACCTTTGGGAGTCCAAAAGTGAAGAGAAGTTAAGCAGATCTCATAAGTTACCCCTGAGCTTACCTGGCAGAGCAGTTGTGACTTGTGCACAGGCTTCTTGTACAAGGAGAAGAGATTATTTGTCCTTTGCTGGTGGTAGTACCAGAAGCCACCCCTGTACTGCATCTGCCTGTGTCTCAGAGAAACATTTTTGTGGTGGAGGGTCCACGGATGTGGTCAGAGCAGTGTCGTGGGGACTAGAAGACCATCAACTACCTGTAATGCTGGGTTCTATCAGTGACAGGGTAGCAGTGGCCTCTCTGTGCCTCCTTTTGATAACTCCATCTACCTCTATCCTCTTTCTACACAAGTCCTATAAAGGGCCTTGGTAGCTCCTGTGATTCAAAAACAGCAGGGAGCTTTTTCCATATCGGCCTCCTGTGCATCGCCTGTCTCTGGCCTTTACCATTAGACTTTTATTCTGAGAGGCTTTACTTCTATTATTAAATTTGCTTCTTTCTCTTGTTATCCTTTGCTGAAATGTTTATCTAGGCAAGTTCATGTGCAGCAGAGAACCTAGGTTCTAGCTGTTGATTGGTGGCTGCATATATATACTGATTGTCATTGGCTCACCCATGTGTTCAGTTAGAAACCAGTAGTGCATTGCTGCTCCTTCAATAAAATGATACCAAGAGAATAAAACAGATTAGATTAGAGTCCCTAATTATACCTCATTTTAAAGAGAAGCCCCTGTTTCATTAAGCGGTCACTCCCTAGGATGTTATCCAGTAAGTAAAAAAGGACCCACAGGGCCTAAAATATATATTTATAAAGCATTTTTGTCACTTTAACTGCACTTTTTAAGAACTACTAAGTGCAATATTTTAGTGTCCCTTTAATCCCTTCACTACCAGGACTTCCAGAGAAAAACTTGCCCAAAATAATGGATAATTTTTTTTTTTTTACCTGTCAAAACTATATATATATATATATATATATATATATATATATATATATATATATATATATATATATATATATATATATATATGTATACACACAGTATATTTAAGTAGACAACCCAAGGTATTGATCTAGGCTCATTTTCGTATATATTTCATGCCACCATTTCACAGCCAAATGCGATCAAATTAAAAAAAAAAAAAAAGTAATTTTTTTTCACATACTGCTTGTGCAATCATGGCACACATGGTTGTTAAAGCTTCTACCCTTTGTTCAGAAATAGCAGACGTGAATGGATTTGCCATTGTTTTTTGGTAATTAGAAGTCCGCTAATTGCAGCTGTGCACCACACTTCTATTAGTCACGCAAACCCAATCGCGTTTTCTCAAGTTCAAGTGCACTAACCCCACATGAAATTTTAATATTTCACATTCCAGTGTTCTTCACATAGCAGAATATGTTCTTGTTATTCTTAAATATATATATCTGATGTTTCTTTGATAAAATCTCTTTCTCTCATGCACGTATATATGTCTATATATGCATGCATATGTATTTATGTGTTCATATGTGTGTATATATATCTGTAAATACATATGAATACATAAAAACATATGTACACACATATATACATACTTTTTAATGCAAAATATTTTTTAAAAGATAGTGTTATTATGAGGGTAACTGTACTTTAAAAATAATTTTGATGTGTCTTTAACAACTTTTTATGTCTTGCGTAATAGTTAACCAGACGCTCTCTCGACACGTGTTAAACTTAATTGCGCTCAAATGGACGCGTTTACTTTTAACCTGTAATACGTTCGCTACTTCTGTTGTGCACAAACAGCCTCCATAACCCATTATCGCTCGCACACAACAGTTAGTGGCCCCCTCGTAATCTAGTCCTATATGTTTAAGTATTCATAACAAAAAAAACAATCTTTGTTATATTATTTCAATTATGTATTTTATAATTTGTTGTTGCATTTCTGTAGTGGCTGGAGTCGATCCTTTTGGAGCGCTTACATACAACATTCTACACAGTGATTACTTAACCAGTGCAGGCGCTCATTTATACCTGTCCCTAATTAGTTACATCAGAGGAGTTAAGGACAAAATATCAATTGATTGTAAATCTATAATAAATGAGTACTGAGAGTTATAAAGCTTTCGTGAATGTATGAATAGTACATATCATCAATGGGACAATAAATATCATGAGACTTTTTTCCTTATAAAAAACAATGCACTTTATAATACAATAATGAACTTGTCTCACATTGTTTTCTCTTTAAAAGGAAGCTCAAATTGGCTTCTCCAAGTAAGGCAAGTAGAGGGTGGAGTTAATTTGTTTTAAAAACATTTAGACTTGGCTGATATGTTGTTATATAGCAACACAGCAGAAATGTCTTGTAGCCACAAGGTGTTTACTGTCCCTTTAAAGTCTGCATACAAAATACTTCTACAATATTTTTGTTAGAAAAATTAGCAATGTTTTGTAATACCCTTGTAAAGGCCTCTTATGTTCCGCTGCTGAGGCTAAGGGGTCAATTTATCAAGCTACGTACGGAGCTTGATGCCCCCTGTTTCCAGCGAGCCTTCAGGAAACAGAACTTATGAAGCAGCAGTCTAAAGACCGCTGCTTCATAACCTGTCCGTCTGCTCTGAGGCGGCGGACAGAAATCAACCCGATCGAATACGATCGGGGTTGATTGACAATCCCTGCTAGCGTCCGATTGGCCGTGAATCTGCAGGGGGCGGTATTCACAAGAACTGCTGGTGCAATGATAAATGCCTACAGCGTATGCTGTCGGCATTTATCGATGTGCAGCGGACATGATAAGCTACATCGTATCATGTCCGCTCGCACTATAATAAATTGACCTCTAAAGGTATAAATGAGCTACTTCACGTAAAAGCCCACCATTTTTTACAGTTAAATTACATAAAAGGGGCAAAATAAATAATGACAGTATATGGCAAAGTTTTCTGTTTTTAAACGGTTTATATTACAATCTCGAAGTCTCTCATTTCCCTTTAATTGCTAATACATATGCTATACAGGCTTTAATGTACCATTAAAGGAAAGTGTATTACTATTTATAAACATTTTGTATTATAATCAAAAAGTATTTAATGTCCCTTTAATGCTGATATATACTATGCTGCATTTATAATTGTACCTTAGAGGGACACTTTACTCTAAATTTGTATTTGTTATGCTGTTACGTTTATAAAATGAATCCTTTGCACCTGCTCCAGTGTCCCCAATATTTTTATATTTAACTCCCCTGATTACTTACCTGATCCATCTGCAAAGGCAGCAATAGGATTATTTTCATTAAAAATAAATAGTGTAGTGCCCCTTTAAGACTGTACTGCTACTACTGCTTTTTACAATGTTTGCTAACATCTTCCATTACACTATGGAACCATTGCTATTCTGCCTACAACATGAAGCTCAGATTTCTCTTCTCCGGGGCTGCAGGTTTCTAAGGCAGATTCAGCTGTCACAGCTGCTTAAAGTTCACTGAGCTGTTTTTAGTTCCTCATTCAAATATTCATAAGAAACCAGGACTGCAGTTTTCTGTCTGGTAACAGCTTCATTTTCTGCTCTTACAGAGATTGCCCTGTGGACTGCCTTGCTAAGCTGTGATTGGCTTCGGGTTGTCACATGACCCTTCAAAGATAATGGAGTTTTCCTGGGAGAAGGCAAGAGACGCATGTTGCGCTTTTTATCCTTGCCTGGCCGGGCAAAGAAAATAATTGCACTAGACAGTTATGGATTATCAAAGAGGGCTGAGAAATGATAAAGCCTGTATCAAGTACTACTCTGGGCTGCCACAGGGAGCACAGATTTTAAATTATTTACCTGTTGGGACATCTCATACCTCAGGAAACTAGAAAACAGTCACAGCTCTGTGCAAATATTTACCTTAGCAGTATTGTACCCAAGTACCGTAGTAAAAACAGCTAGTGATTCTGGGAAATGTTTTGCATAATGACTAATGGACTGTAACATTACAGTGTAGGTAGGGGGGCTTGCATTGGCATGTTCCTACTAAACTGTGCTGTAATGTAGGCAGGGGGGCTTGCATTGGCATGTTCCTACTAAACTGTGCTGTAATGTAGGCAGGGGGGCTGCATTGGCACATTCCTACAGTTTAGTAGGTAATAGCAGAACTAAACAGTACTATAACATAAAACTGCAAGCAAGGTTATTTATTACCAGACTTGAAACATAACCAAGCAAGATGCAGACATTTGTCAACTAATAATCAGTCACCTTATATGTGATTCTTAGATTAAAAATAATAATAATATATATATATATATATATATTATTCTAAGAAGGTGAATTTAGTTACTGCATGGAGCTTTTAAAACCTCTCTAATGCTGAATTTATCAACTTTTGACACCAGAGTCTTTAAGGAAAAGGGTATGTGGTGCAGATACATAGTTATTTAGGACTAGATGACTCCATTGATCAACAATTAGTAAATGGATTAAAACGGTTGGCATAAAATGTTCATTATTAAAGGGTTAAAGTGGCATTAAACAGCAGTAGCAGGGTTACCACTCACCATGCTAGTTGGTGAAGTTCTGCATCTTCATACTGGGTGCCGCAATCTTGAATCACACAGATTGAATGTGAACAGCTTCTGTCCCAGGGTGCAATGAATACTCAAGCTCCAAGATGGTGGCACCCAGTATAAAGATGCAGAACATCCTTAACTAGAACGTATAAGGGGTTAAATAAGAGAATGACTTTAAAGCAAGCTGTGGGTACAGGAGAAGAGAGAAAAAGCCAGCATGTTAAGTAGTAACCCAGCATCTTAATGTCACTTAAAGAAAAGAAACATAAATGACAGACAGGCATATAAGTCATTTAGTTGAATTGTTAATTGTGGCTATACACAAAAATAATATTGGCTTTAACTTAATGGCACAGTTTTGTAGGTGTGATTTGCTCATGCATGACTTGTTTTAAAATGAAAATAATATTCAATAATTCAGTAATACTCAAATCCATATGACTACACATTAGGACACACAGATGCTTGAGCGGATTGTTATGAATTATGGCAGAAAGATAAAATCAAGTGCCAGGACTCCTTTTTCCAGGATTTGACTTTTACAGAAACAATTTTTTTTACATTTCTGAGAAATAAAATATCAAATAGAGGATATTTTGAAATGTACATGTAATAACTAATCAACATCCTTTGTCCACGCATATGTGAGGCTAAATGAACAAATTATTTATTATTATTATTATTAGTCATAAAAAAAGAGGACATTCAATGGTAAAAAAACATATGTCAATGCCATAGTTCTCTGATAAATACATATAAGTAGGGACATTCCAGTGTAAAATGTTTTGTTTAATGGAACTTAAAGGGCTAATGTATTCAGGCAAGCAGCTACTTAGATTTCATTATATTTAAATATGCAGAGAGGTTGATGTCATATGATGACTCCTGTTTGCATAGCATTTCTATAATCATTGCTGCACAGGTGATTTCAACAGGCAAAATCTGTATCTGTTATTTCAAATTACAAATTAAAGGTAAAGGAGCTATTTGTAAATCATTTAATATACTCCAGAGGGTAACAATGGATCACTGGGAACAAATTTAAAGGGATATAATTTTAGAGCACTTTACTTGTAATAGTGTAGTGTATAGTTAGTGAAGGTGCCTCTAGACTGAAAACTTTCTCCAGTGACAAATCTGGCCCCCGGGTGCAGGCATATTCAATCCCACTAATTTATAACATCACTACAGGTTGCTTGGACACATTGTTTATTTCAATTACATTTTCAATTGATTGGGTCCTTTGGCTCTGAATTTGATGGGTGCTCTGTCCTAAAGTCCCTGTTCACTCTAACTAAATGCAATTTAGAACCCTGGTCTCACCAAGTTAAAAGGGACAGTATACACCACTTTTCATATAACAGCATCTAATAGACACTACTATAAAGAAGAATATGCACAGATCCTGATATAAAAATCCAGTATAAAACCTTTTAAAAACTTACATAGTTCACAGTTTAGCACTATTGATGAGGTTAGTCTGGGACACTCACTGAAAGGGGCTGGAAAACAGGAAGAGCAGGACCCGACCCCCCCCCCCCCCCCCGCATAGGAAAAGACAAATAACATAAACAGGATGCTGCAGGAGTCTGGAAACGCGTGTATACATCTGGCACTGTGGGCTTGGTTAGAAATCTGAAAATCAGCACAATGTTCTCAAAAAATAAGCAAAACTATACATTTTTATAAAAACACTACCAGATAGGCTATATAAATAGACCATCTACAAAACATTTATGCAAAGAAAAATGTAGTGTATAATGTCCCTTTAAGGGGTCGATTTATCAAAGCTGAGGTGGACAGGGGTGCATATACGCACCCCTGTCCACCTCAGCTCGCCTCTTGTGGGGAGAGTTTCCCCGGATGAATTTACCATTGCACGCCAGCGCTATTTTGCACTAGCATGCAATCCTGGCCACTGCCAGCACAAAGCCAAACACGCGTGGCAGGAGCTGTCAATCTCCTCGGTCGGACTAGACTGCGGAGATTGAATTTCGCCACAGTTAAGTTGGAGAAAGGCTTTAACAAGCAGACCGCTGCTTGTTAAATACGGCGTGCAGGTACTCTTGTGAGAACCTGCAGCCGTAGGGGTTCAAAGGCTGGCGAAAGCCTCTGATAAATCGACCCCTAAGTAAGGACTTTGAGGAATGCAGTGATAACGTTTATTTTTGCCACACTAAATGTCAGCAGAAATTATTGAAGCATGAAGGGGCAGCAAGCAGACCTCCACCTCACTAGTTAGGTTTAGGTTAAGTCTAGGCTTTGAGTCATGGTTAGGTTTGGGTAATTGATTAATACTGTGGATGTCCTAGTGGATTACATTGCATTGAATCTTGATGATTAAATTATTATGTTATTAAATGGGGTTTTATATGCTGGGAAATATACTAATGAAATCATTTATCCCTTTATACCTATTCAGATTGAGAAAGAAAATATTGCATGACCTCTTTACTAAACATATCTTAAAGTTTTTGCAATGTAGATACAATACAGCCTTACTTTCACCAATTGTATGCATCTTCAAATCTATATTGGTGACAAACTTTACTGAAGTAAACAAGGAAATAGAAGCTCTCAACTGGGAGCAAACAAAGCTAAAAAGCTTGCCGTGGGATGTTACCCAACCAGGGAGCAGCCTATTTTAGCCCTTTTGTAATTTTGATAGAAGAGAACTTTTATCCAATATATTAGTCTTCTCCCATCCAAATGGATAGTCCAGCCTTGAAAGACTAGGAATTGTACAGCTAATCCTAAGGGCTAGATTTATCATAGCTGAGGCGTACAGGGGCACGTATGCACTCCCCTGTACGCCTCAGCTCGCCTGTGGCGGGGCGAAATTACCCGTAGGTAATCAACATTGCACACAAGCGCAATTTTGCGCTCGCGTGCAATCCCGCCCCTGCCCGCACACAGCCAATCACGAGCGGGCAGGAGCTGTCAATCTCCTTGGTCGGACTCGACCGAGGAGATTGAATTTCGCCACCTTAGAGGTGGCGAAGAGCTTAGGGAAGCAGCGGTCTGGTGACCGCTGCTTGATAAATTACGGCGAGCAAGTTCTTGTGAGAACTTGCTGCCGTAGGGGCTTGATAAATCTAGCCCTAAATATACATATGTCCTAAATGAGCCTCGTCAGTGGAGGTTCAGCTATATCTCTCTAAACTTACATAGTGGGCTAGCGGGCCAAGTCTAGTTGTCTCTGTCGTACTATAGTGGTAAATAGTATTTATTCCTCCCATCTAGGGCTGTCCCTTGATGAGCGATTAGTAACAGATGTATGATTCCGCTTAAAAGAGTGAGTGTAAAACTGTCAGTGTAAATTCTTTTCTTAAAGGGCCATAATACCCAAATGTTGAAACACTTGAAAGTGATGCAGCATAGCTGTGAAAAGCTGACTAGAAAATATCACCTGAACATCTCTATGTAAAAAAGAAAGATATTTTACCTCAAAAGTTCCTCAGTAGCCACATCCCATTGTAAAGGACTTCTAAGCAGCAAATCAATATGTCTGTCCCGGGACAGCTATGGGGTTGAGCCTTGTGCACTCTCATGTTATTTCCCTATTCAGTTTAAAGGAAGTTTACTATGAAATCTCACGAGAGTTAAGTCAAATCTCATGAGATCAAAGTAAAAGAGTTCATGACCTCAGCACTGTTGATGCTGATTGGCTGCTGTTCATTTCTTCATTTATTTATTTTTTTACCTGCAGCTGGGCAGCAGCTGAGTATAACTTTTTACACAGAACTTACTCTGCTGAGCTGAGGAAATTGTGAGGTAAAATATCTTCCTTTTTTACATAGAGATGCTCAGGTGATATTTTCCTGTCAGCTTTTTACAGTTATACTGCATCAGTTTCAAGTGATTTAGCAGATGAGTATTATGTCCCTTTAATTATAGGTATTTTATGCCCCAATTACTTAGCAACCCATGGACAAGGTTTAATCTGTGTTACCTAACAGATTAAACAATACCCATAGCTTTCAAATATTAGTTGACACAAATGTAATTATTTCAAACATGTATAACAATTAAAGGGACAGTCTACACAAAAATTGTTATTGTTTAAAAAGATAGATAATGCCTTTACTACCCATCCCCCAGCTTTGCACAACCAACATTGATATATTAATATACTTTATAACATTAAAACCTCTAAATTTCTGCCTGTTTCTAAGGCAATATAGACAGCCTCTTATCACGTGCTTTTGTATTAGCTTTTCACAACAGGAGACTGCCAGTTCATGTGGGCCATATAAATAACAATGTGTTCAGGCCCGGGAAGTTATTTAAAGGGACAGTATACTGTAAAATTGTTTTTCCCTTAATGTGTTTACAATTGCTTTTTATACCAACTGCAGAGTAAAAAATGTATGAAAATTAGCTTTTTAAGGTTTATTTCTGTATATTAAAGCTCTGATTTTGTGTTTTGAAGCCACAGCCTAATAAAATAGGTTGAGCTTGTAGGTATAATCAGATCTCATTACTGTATCACATTGTGCACATATACCTGCTTCTTTATCTTATATCTGTCCTTAAAACAATCACAATACTTTGAGAGAACAATGGAAAATCAACATTTTATTACCTTATCTCTGCTTTATCACACTGGGAGTGTAATTTCTTCTGCTGGCTGTGTTTACAAAGCTTATCTATAGCTGGTACGCGCGGCCACAAACTTTCAGAATAGGTGGGGATACCACATGCTAAATTAACAATTTCAAATGCCAATATAAGGGTAAAGGATCTACTTGTAAACAATTTAATACACTCCAGTAGGTAAAGTGGATCATTGGGAACAAATTAAAGGGGAGAAAAATTTGGAGTAAACTGTCCCTTTAAGAGTTAACACAACACAGTACTAAATGCAACTCAGTAGATGTGATATCATGTGATCAGGGGCCTGTCCAACGATGCTTAAAGGGACATTACACTGTAAAATTGTTTTTCCATAAATGTATTTTAAATGACTTGTTATACCAACTGCAGAGTATAAAATATTTGAGAAATTGCATTTTCGGGTTTATTTGTATATCTGAAGTAGCTGGTTTTGTGCTTTGAAACCACAGCCTATTACAATGGGTTGAGCTTCAGGTAATATCAGATCTCATTACGTTATCACTTTTATGTACACAGACTTGATTCCTTATCTTATATTTGTCTGGAACACCAAAGCTCAATACATAGAGAGAACAATGGGAAATTATCATTTTATTACTTAACTATCATGCACCCCCCCCCCCCACTGAGGGTGTAATCTCTTCTGCTGGCTGTGTTTACTTAGGCTTGTCAATAGCGTAAACGCCAGTATCAAAACTTTCAGTATAGGTTGGGAAACCACAAGCTAAATCAGCTATTTCAAATGCTGAAATAGGAGTAAAGGAGCCACTTGCAACCAATTTAATACACTCTAACAGGTAAAAAGGATCATTGGGAATAATTTAAAGGGGAGAAAGTTTTTGGGTGAACTGTCCCTTTAATTACAAGGTAACTACAGAGGTAAAAAGTATGTTGATATAACCGTGTTGGTTGTGCAAAACTGGGGAATGGGTAATAAAGGGATTATCTATCTTTTAAAACAATAAAAATTCTATTGTAGACAACTTCAGCTAAGATCTTACATAATTTATACACATTTCAGACCAATCAGCTTGTTCTATACCATAAATGCAAAAGGCTAGATCTATATCTTTAGTTTCCTCATAAGGTTTTCACCAATTTGCATGACGTAGGTCAATGGCATGACATAATAAAAAATTCAAATAAGCTTTTCTAACTACACTAATTAATAGTTAAATACTAATACTATTTAAATTTATATATATTATAAGTTATAACTCCGCTGCCCCCATCACCTTACAAGCATAGAACAAGAGGGGGAAACCAGAATTTTATTCAAATGTTATGCATTCTCAGTTTAATACATTTCTGTATTTTCCTTTTTTCTATTTGCAAATTACTCCACCTAAGTAAGGTAAACCAGATAAGGATGAAACTACACCTCACTGATAAGACCGAAATGTACATCGGGGGTGGTTTGGTTTCTCTCGTTCAGAGAATTGACTGGTATTTTGGGGCTGGCCTGTAAAAATCAGACTGGTATATTGCTGGATATTTCCTTTGTGTAGGCATAGTGAGCTGAAAGACACTACAACCTGAGTGGTACTGGTCTTTTGAACAAGCTTAGATTTTTTTTCCAGTTGTTCATTCTCAGACAGCTAAGGGCATCTCTGTATTCTATTGTTTAGGACATTACTAAGCAGTGATGTTTTGAAAGCAGCTGGGGGCGCCATAGGTTGCAGGATTAGTAGTGTAAGGCTTAGGGTGGTTTGTAACTTGTATAGGTGTAGATGCATACGTTTTTGAAGATACATTAATTGCCACAAGTTAAAAGTGATAATAATTGTTTCTTTGAACTGGGAAGATAACTGGTTGTCCCATACGTAATACAAAAGCAAGTTTTGTGCATGTTTCAGAGCATATACTGACTGAACAGTAACATGCCCTGCTTGACATTGATGAACTGGGCTCTGTACAAAATGTATTTTGTGGTCAATGGCATACTCTCATGCAGAAGCTTGTTTAGTTTTTTTGTGCTGCCATAGGCTCTGAGAAATTGCTGCCCCTCCAAACCCCTAATTCCTTACAACTGTAATTTATATTTGCCTCATATAAAGTATTCTGAGTATCACCTTGGTAAGAAATTGCACCATAGAGCTACCCCTTAACATTTTCTGCCCCATAAATCTTCAAGCCCTGGCACCGGCCTAGTTGGCATAAGCCAAAATACAGCCCTGCAATCAAGTGCACCAGTCCACATGTCTGCCTTACTAACTCCTCCGAGTGGATGTCTTATTGAGCCGAGTAATGTGAATAATGCAGTTTATTGCTATTTGGCTTAGCAAGGCATTGTCATGTGGGTATGGTGGCACACAGACAGACTCAGTACCATTTCACTGGAAGACCAGAGATCCTATAAAGACCCTACAGAAAATGCCAATTAAGGCCAACAAAATTATTCTAGGAGGAGAGAAGCAGTGCGAATAGAATAATTTTGTTAGCCTTAATTGGCATTTTCTGTAGGGTCTTTATACACTGGTATATATAGTTTGGTGGGTAATCCCTCTGGGGACACTCTAATATATATTGGCTAAGGGATCCTTTTACCCTGTACTATATATAGCCATCCATACTATTTGATTACAGTCAGTGTTATACAGATCCTACATCTATCTACCATAATAGTAATCCTATCAGGGTTATCCTGATTTACCCTGGAGAGGTAGCAGTGCTTTATTTTTATTGATTTCATACTTAGTATTATTGTAATTTTATTTTGTAGCATGGTCCACAACCCTATTTTAAATAATATAATTAAATGTTATGTTTTAATATATTTTTATCATGCCGTACTCCACACACATTGTTGAATTACCACCCTTTAAAGTGTGCCCAATAATGCTTCTGCTCTCCTTTGCTATTTTTTGTAACTACTTTAAACGGCATTAGGCACTACCTCCTTTACACACTTAGGATTGGTTTTGGAGGTTTAAGGTTTTGGTTAACTCTATCCCACCTTCCCCAGAGGTCACTGGGGGCTTCTCTTTCTCTACCAGATTGTGGTAATTAGCCCTGAACCTGGAATCTTTTATCCTGTTCCAACTATTATTATACAAACAGTAAGTACTAACCAAATGTGTTGCTTTATAGTTTCCTGTTTTAGCTCTTTTTAGTAGATATTTTACAGGAACAGTATCAAACATGATGCATCCATTTGAAGGCACATTAAACTCAACATTTAATTCCCCAAACGTGTAGGATTGAAGCTCAATCCTATTGGCTGATTGCATCAGCCAATAGGATTTTTTACCCTTTAATTCCTATTGGCTGATAGAATTCTATCAGCCAATCGGAATTCAAGGGACGCCATCTTGGATGACGTCCCTTAAAGGGAACCTTCAGTGTACGGCTGGGACCGTATGAAGAGGATGCTCCGCGCCGGATGTCTTGAAGATGGACCCGCTTTGCGCCGGAAGAATGAAGATAGAAGATCCCGTCTGGATGAAGACTTCTGCCCGTCTGGATGATGAGTTCTTGTCGCTTGGATGAAGACTTCTCCCAGCTTCGTTGAGGACTTCTTGCCGCTTGGATGAAGACTTCGCCGGCTGGATAAGGATGGATGTCCAGTCTTCAAAAACTGTAAGTGGATCTTCGGAGGTTAGTGTTAGGTTTTTTTTAAGAGTTTATTGGGTGGGTTTT
Source organism: Bombina bombina (assembly GCF_027579735.1). Lineage (NCBI taxonomy): Eukaryota > Metazoa > Chordata > Amphibia > Anura > Bombinatoridae > Bombina > Bombina bombina. The sequence continues at coordinate 268,796,639 of NC_069502.1, read as the reverse complement.
ATTTTTAGCTTAAGGTTTTGGGCAATGTAAAAGATTTAAATGCCCTTTTAAGGGCAATGCCCATCCAAATGCCCTTTTCAGGGCAATGGGGAGCTTAGGTTTATTTAGATTTTATTTGGGGGGTTGGTTGTGTGGGTGGTGGGTTTTACTGTTGGGGGTTGTTTGTATTCTTTTTTTTACAGGTAAAAGAGCTGATTTCTTTGGGGCAATGCCCCGCAAAAGGCCCTTTTAAGGGCTATTGGCAGTTTAGTGTAGTTTTTTTTTTTTTAGTGTAGTTTTTATTTTGATAGGGCTATTAGATTAGGAGTAATTCGTTTTTATTTTTGATACTTTCTTTTTTTTTATTTTGTGTAATTTAGGGTTTATTATTTTTTGTAATTTAGATAAATGTATTTTTTTTAATTTATTTCATTTTATTGTAATGTTAGGTGTTAGTGTGAGGCAGGCTAGGTTTTATTTTACAGGTAAATTTTAATTTATTCTAACTAGGTAGCTAGTAAATAGTTAATAACTATTTACTAACTAGTCTACCTAGTTAAAAAAAATACATATTGGTGCTAGCTTGGGTTTTATTTTACAGGTATTTAGTTTTAAATAGGAATCATTTAGTTATTAATAGTAGGCTTTATTTAGATTTATTTTAATTATATTTAAGTTAGGGGGTGTTAGGGTTAGGTTTAGGGGTTCATAGGTTTATTATTGCGGCGGATTGGGCGGACAGCAGATTAGGGGTTAATTGTATTTAAATAGTGCTTTTTATGCGGGAGGGCGGCAGTTTAGGGAGTTAATAATTTTATTCTAGTGGCGCCGAGGTCTGGAGCGGCAGATAAGGGGTTAATAAATTTATTATAGTGTTTGCAATGCAGGAGGGCCTCGGTTTAGGGGTTAATAGGTAGTTTATGGGTGTTTAGTGTACTTTGTAACACTTTAGTTATGAGTTTTATGCTATGGCTTTGTAACGTAAAACTCATAACTACTGACTTTAGATGGCGGTACAGATCTTGTAGTTATAGAGTGTACCGCTCACTTTTTGGCCTCCCAGGCAAACTTGTAATACCGGCGCTGTGGAAGTCCCATTGAAAAATTACTTTTTAAAAAGTGCGGTACTTATGGTTGTGTGACGGGCAAAAAGGTGTGCGGTTCACCTGTACCTACAACACCTGTAATACCAGCGGTAGTGAAAAAGAGCCATAACGATGCTTTTTCACTCATAACGCACAACTCGTAATCTAGCTGAGAGGTAAAAAGTGTATTAATATCACAGTGTTGGTTATGCAAAACAGAATGGGTGAAAAAAGGATTATCTATCTTTTTAAACAGTAACAATTTTGAAGTACGCTGTCCCTTTAAGTAGTGTAGTTCTTCATGTATTTCTATGCTATTCTATTTCAATGAAAGTTATTTATTAAACAATTCACATTTACACACACACACACACACACACACCTTTGACCCCTTCCCAGTGCCACCCTCTTTTAATTAATAAACATTTATTTCATAAGTATTAAAGTCTAAAAGGGGTATACTTCGGGTCTCAAAAAGCATTACAGTTTACATCAGTATTTTAGATTGTACTCAAGTGCAACGCTAAGCTCACCACTTGTAATATGAGCGCACTGATCATATTAATAGCACTCCCTGAGTTATTCATTAAAAAGTATAGGTTGCGCTAAAAGGTTTTGACCATGTGCAAGAGGCATACACCTTCGCCTTGTTTCCATCAGCGAGCCTCTGCAGAGCAAACTGGTATCGAACAGCCAAACTTTCAGGTCACTGCCCCCCAGCTTGCCTCCACATCGGATTGACAGCTTGCATTCCTTAGGAGCAGTTAATTCCTGATAGACTCCACGTCTCGGCTTGTATACACATGGATAGCTTGCTCTTAGTCTTGGATCACATCCAGCTTCCACTCGCATGAAGCCATAAAGGCTATATCAACCAGGCAATTGCTTGAGAGTGTCCACAGCTAGTGCTTGCATCAAACTACCTCTGGCATTGAAGGTGCTTATAGCGAGTATATTTCCATCAAAGGCACTTGGTCATCTTAAATGCCTATTTCAGGTGCTTGTTTAGGTCAAATAACGCTGGATTCCCACAGGTATATAAAAATGTAGTTATTAGGAGCTTGCCAACGTACGTTTCTCTCCTACATACAGGGGCTTCATCAGGGCTATTATTGTATACACAGGTTATTCCATGTATACCTGTATGTCCTGCCCACATGTCTCAATTTACACAGATTCAATCAAACCAAACCATCTACATATGTTAAACACTATTATGCCATAATAGTTCTATAAAGTGTGCATATTTGGCAATCATCCAAATCAGGAATTATCATCATTTCAGTTACTTGGTTACAATAATAAGGCAGGCAAAACATGTATCAGCATTATAGCTACTTACTTGCATCAAATTTGCAACCAGCAATATGGGGACTATCAGTATTTTAAATGTTTAGTTACAAAAATGAAGCAAATTTATCATTTAAACCTCTGTGATATTTAGGGGCCTATCTATCAAGCTCCGTATGAAGCTTGAAGCCCCGTGTTTCTGGCGAGTCTTCAGGCTCTCCAGAAACACCAGTTATGAAGCAGCGGTCTAAAGACCGCTGCTCCATAACCTGTCCGCCTGCTCTGAGCATGCGGACAGACATCACCGCAATTTTACGTACTCGATTGGGTTGATTGACACTCCCCTGCTAGAGGCCGATTGGCCGTGAATCTGCATGGGGCGGCGTTGCACCAGCAGCTCACAAGAGCTGCTGGTGCAATGCTGAATACCGAGAGCGTATTGCTCTCCGCATTTAGCAAGACCTTTGTTAAATAGGCCCCTCTTCAATGTAAAGAACCTAGTTTATTTCTGTAAAATAACTTAATCATTGTCTCCTCCCCTCCCATTATGTATACCTTTATCTATTGCCGTTATTTTTAAAGAGGCAGTACTTGCATTATGTTTCTCAGCAAAATGTCTCACTACATGCAGCACAGAGTGTTTACCATCATTACATAGGCACCCATCATCCTTATATAGGGCAGCCTGTTCTGTTTTTTGTGGAGGAACCCTGAACATCATTATAAAATGCAGCAAATATATGTTATCAGTGCATAGATACAGTGCTGCTTTTTATTGTTTATCTATAGATGCCTTACATTATCATGTAGAGTGTTGTGTTTATTAGTGTAAATGTTCATTATTATAACTATACAGTGACAAAATAAGTGTGAGTTGTACTGGTCCCCTGGTGTCAAAACTTGCCAGTACTCCACTGCAAGTTAATCTGATCTATTGTAGGGATTGAGTGATCTATACTTAAAGGGACACTCAAGTCAAAATAAACTTTTATGATTCAGATAGAGCATGCAGTTTTAAGACACTTTCCATTTTACTTAAAGGGCCACTGAACCCAAAATATTTCTTTCGTGATTCAGATAGAGCATGCAATTTTAAGCAACTTTCTAATTTACTCCTATTATCAATGTTTCTTCGTTCTCTTGCTATCTTTATATAAAAAGAAGGCATATAAGCTTTTTTTCTTGATTCAGCACTCTGGACAGCAGTTTTTGATTGGTGGATGAATTTATCCACCAATCAGCAAGGACAATCTAGGTTGTTCACTGAAAATGGGCCGGCATCTAAACTTACATTCGTGCATTTCAAATAAATATACCAAGAGAATAAGGAACATTTGATAATATGAGTAAATTAAAAAGTTGCTTAAAATGTCATGCTCTATCTGAATCACAAAAGAAAAAATTTGGGTTCAGTGTCCCTTTAATTAAATGATCAAATTTTGCACATTCTTTTTATACACAGACTTTCGGTGGCACCAGCTCCTACTGAGCATGTGCACAAGCTCACAGGGTATACATATACTAGTCTGTGATTGGCTGATACAGGGGGCTGGAAAATGGGGAATACAATTGTCATAAAAAATTCTACTGCTTATTTAAACTTGATAGTAATTGCATTGTCTTTTTATTGTGTACTTGTTAATTATGTAATTCTACTGCATTGAGTGGTCCTTTAAGGGAACATTTATCTAGATGCATTTGCAGATTCTGAGAAATTGCAGTTCAGACTTGCAAGAGGGAGTCTGCAACCACAAATTTAAGAAGCATTCTCTGTTTCTTATCCTAGTTGGCAGAAATAAATCACCTCAAACTCACATGTTCAGGGTAATTGACAGACCCTGCTCTCACGCAATTGGTTGCCTCAGGATTAAACAACAAAGCAGTTTTACATTTTGAGGACAGGCTCTCTGCTTGAGAACTTGCCTCCCTGCAGCTTGATAGTTTTTTTCTGTTAGACATGCTAGTATCTAGGTATCATGGTGAAAAAGAAAATAAGTCATTGTGCCTTTGTATGTTATGTTAACCATTATAGCTATTATAGTTGTTATAAATTAGATTCGCTGTTAAGAATTTGATCAATTTGATCTGTCATTATAGGTAAAAAATGGTTTCTATAGCTGCTTAACACATCACTAGAATATTTTGCTAAGAAGCATTAATGTTAAAGTTATTCTTTGTTGAAGATATTCCTTGATAGATGTCTGGAGAGCTAGATGGCGGGAAATAGTGCTGCCATCTAGTGTTCATCCAAATTAATAACATACTCGCAAAAACTGCTGCCACATAGTGCTCCAGGCACGTGCACACTCCTGAGCTTAAGTCAGATACCAAGAGAATAAAGAAAATATATTGATAGAAGTAAATTAAAAAGTTGTTTAAAATTCAATGATCTGAATCATAAAAGAAAAATGTTGGGTTTCATTTCCCTTCAATTGCTGGTATATGCTATGGGCTCCATTTATCATATGCCGGAGGGAAATAGGTTTGCTCTCATGAACCTAAGCTGCCCCCTGCTTGCGAGTGATTGCAGGGGATGTAAATATTCCCGATCTGATTGGATCAGGATGATTTAACTCCACCGCACGTTAGGTGGGAGAGATGTAAAGTAGCTGCAGTCTTAAAGGGATATGAAACCCAAATTTTTTTCTTTCATGATTTAGAAAGAGCATACACTTATAAACAACTTTCTAATTTACTTCTATTATCTATTTTGCTTAATTCTCTTGATATTCTTTGCTGAAAAGCATATCTAGATATGCTTAGTAGCTGCTGATTGGTAGCTGCACATAGGTGCCTCCTGTGATTGGTTCACTGTGTGCATTGCTATTTCTTCATTAAAGTATATCTAAAGAATAAAACAAATTAGGTAATAGAAGTAAATTGGAATGTTGTTTAAAATTATATTATCTACCTTAATCATGAAAGAAAATGTTTGGGTATAGTGTCCCTTTAAGACCACAGATACTTAACTATCATTTCAGGCTTGTGCAAACTGAGGTCTCAAAGCTGCACCCGCCGTTTAATAAATGGGGTCCTATGAGTTTAACATCCTATTACGCCCTATATTACAAGTGGAGAACTACTGATAGCACAGGGTGCACTATACATATTGCGACCTTGCA